>NC_141756.1:3562500-3862500 GCF_982258835.1 Parasteatoda tepidariorum
ATCAAGTATTTGTGAGTAGGAATCCGAAGTTCTGAGAGAAATCAGGGGGAAAATTTAGTAATAGCAATAAAAACAAATCTTCTAAAAACTAGGACTTTCAAAGTAGGACATATCAATTCCCACATTTATTAATTACACTAGTTATCATAAGTTAAGAAAAATAGAAATATGACCATAATTCAAAAATTTTAGCATAGATTTTAATGAAACTGGCACATGTTATACTGCACATAATAATGTAGAAAATCACATAAAAAGTATTAAATACACAATTTTGGTGCTACAGAAATTAGCATGCATATGAAATTAATAAATCAGATGTGACAACTTGAAATAGAAAAAAAAAACCTTCAGTATGGTGTATGATCAGCTCTAGCAGCAATACAGCACATACAACTATGTGAAATGCTTTTATTTATGCTGTATACTCACTTCCGTAGGAAGTAAGAGCCATTGTTCTCGCAAAGCAGTTGAAAGCGTGGCAAGGATCTGAGGAGGAGAATTGAAAATAGTCCTAAGGTATCCCCACTATGCTCTATAAGATTAAAGTCGGATGATCAAGCTTGTCAGCGCAACATTGTTTGCTGCTGAAAATAATTATTCATCTAAGATGCGAGCTCTCTGAGGTGTTGTGTTAGACGAAAAATCATCACCTATTATACCAGTATAAGGGCACGCATAAACATCAAGGATATCATCTCTATCAACCACGATATACATATAATAATCACGATTCCACGTGAAAATACAGGAAGTTTTCGGAATGCGTCCACCACTAATTAGAGTGCGTCCAGTTGACTAATTCGAATTTTTAAGTTGAAAACTGTCATCTTGACTGTTTGTTAATTCATGTTCAAACGAATTTCCTGTTCATGAATAAATGGTTCAATCTGGTAAAATTTCAGCACTGTATGGTGATGAGATTTCTGGAAAAATTTCTACTAATTTAACCAAAATATACGGTATTTATAAACCATTCATTTCATTCATTCATTCCAGTAAAATTTTAGTACTGTTTGGTGATGCCATTTCTAGAAAACCATTTCTACCAATTTAGCCAAAATATACGGTATTAAACCATTCATTTTGGTCATTTTTCCGTTCATATATGGTAATGGTGTACCGAGAGTTCTGATCTTCAAAAATATAGTTCTTAATTAATACCACGCATTTAGTAAAAACACCAAGCTTAATCAAATTAATAGTTTCCTATGCCATTCTCTAAATTATCATGATAAAACTATCAAATTCTACTGCATATACCAAATTTTATCATATAATTTAACATGTCATTTTATTGTTAATTTTTCTAAAATCATTACCAAAGATCTTCCGTAAACCTTTTTGAGTTTTTTAGTGCTCCCATTTCGACAGGACCACGGTGAATTTCACCATATTCTGGTAATTTTAAACATACCTTTTTTCTCAGTGTATCAGAGTTACATTAATAGAGTTTTAAAAGTTACTGATAATTTTAAAAGCTGTGCTTAATAAGCATTATTCAGCTAAATTATTAATTATTATTTACTTTGTTACACCATAATTTACGTGTGTGTTATATACATACATGGCAGTACTTTTACTTTCGTTTCTTGTACCGCCGGTACAAGTAAAAAGTACGTACTTTTACTTGTACTTCGTTACTTTTTAAATTTAGTACTTTTACTTGTACTTTCGTTACTTTTTTAGGGAAAAAGTAAAAGTATTTGTAACGGAAATATCGAATGAAATCGTTACTTTTTTCTAAAACTCGGTAAGCTTTCTTAAAAATAAATAAATAAAGCTGTGAATGCAATATATATGCATTCACAGCTAACTTCGTTTTTAAATACCTTCTGTTTCAACTTATACTGCACATTCAATTATTTTTTACTAGCTCAAAGATCACAAAGCTATCTGAAACCCCGTGTTTGCTTTGTTTATGTTTGTGTTTTTAAAACGCGTTTCAAAAGAGTAAAACAATTTTAAATCAATGGTAATTTAATTAAACAAAAGTAATAAACTAAAAATTAAAGTCAATAGATAAAATTTCTTTTTCGTGCAAATCCATAAAAAGTTTGATATTAAAATTATATTTGATTTTAAAATTATATTATACGATTATATTATAAAACTATATTATAATATTCCTCCGAATTTAAAAATAAATTAATATCCATAACTTTCAAAATTAAAAATAATTAAATAAATAACAACAATTTTGCAAAAACATTAAAGAACATAAGAATATTATTCAATAAAATTTTAAGTTACTTTGAATTTTCGATTTCCTAAAAATGTTCTTTTAAATCGTTACTTTCTTTGTTTAGTACTTGTACTTTTACTTGTACTTTTTACTCGTTACTTTTTAAAATAAGAACTTTTTACTTTTTACTCGTTACTTTTTCTAAAAATACTTGTACTTTTACTCGTTACTTTTTTAAAGTAACGTTGCCATATATGGTTATATACTCATTGGGAGTTGACTCCAATAAGCCAGCCTCAGTAGGTGTAAATAGCCTATTGTAATTATAGAAGCGTTGCGTAGGCTGACAATTTTCGAGTTGTTGATTTAGTAAAAGCGTTTCATGAGTAATTAAATCTAAATAAGATAGCGATCTAGGCTATAGCTATTAGATTGCTTTACACCCATTAAGTAACTCGAAGCATTAGAAATCACGGAAACAATGAGGAGATTATGCCGTGTTTTCCAAGGTACTCTTATAATATTTTTAAACTTGTATTCATAATATTTTTAAACTTGTATTCATAATATTTTTAAACTTGTATTCATAATATTTTTAAACTTGTATTCATAATATTTTTAAACTTGTATTCATAATATTTTTAAAAAAGGAATTTGGGATGATAATATATTGAAAAATAGCAATTCGCTCTTACATTGCAATTTTCTGGCATGAATAAGGCTACAGGGTTCCTTTAATGTGCTGATATCACCTATTTTATCCAATATTCACTCAATCATGTCGTTTTAATTTTAATTCTGATAATTTTAATTATTTTGCTTTTGTGTTTAGAAATATATATGATCAGTAATTACGTTTTTTGTCAATTATTTAGAGCTTTTGGATTAATTTGAATACGAAAAACTAAATTTAATTAAAAAAAAAGAGTTTAGAAACTTATTATAATTTTTCAAATTTCTCTTTCACTTCAAAAACATTTCAGCAAAACAAATGAAACTTCACAAATCTTCTGAATAATAACCTTAAATTTGTAAACAACTTTTCCTGCGACAAACCATGAACCAAAGGAAGAAGGTATTTCAGAAGAAACTATTTTATTTAAAGAAAAGGAAAGAAATGATTTATTCAATGAAAATGGCGGAAAATTGGAATCCGATAGAACGTTCAAGAAAAGTCGTCTACAACAATTCAAATTATCGATGACAGAAAAGAAAAAGCCTTCAATCAAGATTTTGAAATCTAGAAATACTTTCATAAATGTAACTTATTGATTGATATGTGATTTATTTTTCTCTTCTTGGTGCCATAAAAAGGGTTTTTCAAATCATTCCTTTTCCTTCTTAAGTTTTTGTAAGTTTAGGCAAAAAGTTAAGAGGCACAAAAATTATGTTAAATACTTGATAATAAATGCAATATGAAGAATCTAAAATATTTAAAATGAGATGTTAAGGCAATTTCTAGGTAAGATTATAATCCATATAAAAAATATCACAGTTTTAGGATATAGTGCTTTGCGCAGGAAAGTCGGAATTTATTGCATAAATGTTTTGAATAACAAATTCAAATTGTAGTTTTTAATAATTTATAACTCTCGGGAATTGTAGTTTTTGACAATTTATGACTCTCGTAAATTTTAGTTTCTTATAATTTATAACTGTCGCATGTTACAGTTTTTAATAAATGATAACTCTCATAAATTATAGACCTTATTAATTTACAGCTCTCGTGCGTTGTAGATTTTGATAATTTATATCCCTCGTAAATTGTAGATTTTGATACTTTATAAATTTCCTAGATTGTAGTTTTTTGATAACTTATGACATTCATAAATTCTAGATTTTGATAGTGAATAATTTAATATTACTTCGATATTTTGAATATAGTTTTTGTTAGTTAGAAACTACCTATATAGTTTTAAATTGCCAATACAAAATAAATAAATAAAAAAATCCAGCCAAATTGACGAGTGACACTTTGTGTACCTTCCTTGAAAGAGCTTAAAAAAGAGCCTGATGCATTAGAATTAATCTATGTGATTAGGTTAATAGACATGGCTTAGATTACGATAATACTTTTGACTTGACATGATTTCCTGGAACAGCTTTCTGTGTATACAACACTGTAATTTACTAAATTTTTATCAAACTTCGAATAGGAAGTTTGCTTTTGGGGGCTTAAAAAGCTTTTTCGTGTCAATCGGATTAATGCTCTTAATTGTGGAATGATAAGAAAAGTAAGTACAGATAGATTATTGTTATCAGATTTTTTGGAAGAGTCTTGCAAAAGATCAAAAGAAATTATTTTCACTAATATTGTCACTTCTTTACCAAAGTTAACATGAATTTGATGTCAAATTATACACAGCGCTTAAAAGAGAAAACGGAAAAGCTAACAACTTTTTTATTTAATAAATTGATTGTTCTCGCTCAAATAAGCAATTCTAATAGTTCAAGGGATTTATCTTAAGTAAGATTTAAATAAGTTCATTAATAAGTAACAAATATATTTTAAATTAAAAAATCGGACATAAAAATTCCTTTTTTCTGAAAAAACATACTTTTATGCCACAGACTTTGATTGCTTTATCCTCGAATAGTAATAACAGTCGCAAACCTGCAAAATATTTTTATAGAGCATTAATGTTGATTTCTTTTATGAAGTATTTAACCCTTTTCGTATTTAGGAACAGAAAAAAAAATTGTTTTCAGTTACGCGTTTTCTTTAGTCAACATTATCATGATCAAGCAAATATTGTTCCATCATTCATTACAATAAATTCAGAGTTTTCTAGATTGCAACTAGTATTTTAAGAGAACGACAGGATTAGATACTTGGCATTTTAGACTACACTGTTAGAATGTTTATTCTAAAATTACGGTAAAATAACCGGCAGCAGTCTGTCCAGCCGATTAACCATAAATTGTACGGTGAAGAATATTTTTCACCTTTACGGTTTTGAAACCGTTTACAACTAGTATGGTAATAAAACCATGATTACAAATTTATACTTTTTCTTTAACTATTTACTGGTTGAATAAACGTGGTTTCAAAACCTTTAGAAAGCAACTTAACCAGGCATAGGAGCCAGGCTTCTCATTAGGCATTGGAGAAGGCAGGACACTGGAAACTCTTCGCGTGTTGAAGGGAATGGGGGTGTCGATGCTCTCAATCATCTGATTTATAGTTATTTAGCTGATTTGTTTAAATGTGGTAAAATAACAATTAAATAGATTGTTGTTTAGCCACTTTTTCCGAGAAATTTCTAACAGTGTATAAAGAAATCATCAGGAGGATTTCTCACATAAATCTATTAAACAAATGTGTTTTTTATTTAATTTTTTTTTGCAAAAAAAAATCTCGAAGTTTTCAAGTGAGGGTAAAATCTGCAAATCTCATGACTTTTGAATTCAAAAAAAAGAAAAAAACTTTTTATAAGTGAAAATATTCAAGCAATCGATAGGATCACTTAAGTTCGCTAACTGTTTAAGAGTTATAAGTGCAAAAAATTACTGTATTTGTTTATACACAACTGTTTGTGAATTGAAGCGTTCCTCTCATTGGCGTCAATATCTCATTTTTCTAGATAGCAACGTCAGACACATATGTGTTTACACGTAGAAAATTGAATCGGAGCCATTATCTAACTCATCTAGATAGAAACGAGTATATTTTGTCTCATTTTCTCCCCTCCGCTCAGTAAATTGTAGACAGAAACTGAAACTCACCTCCGAAAGGGGTTAGTTTCCATAAATTCAAATTGGGTTCTTATCACATTTTTGAAGCATTGTAAAGTCACAGCTTTCTCTAAACTATTTCTGTAATCAATTACACATATACGAGCCTAAAAAAACCATATTAAAGTTAAATCAGTAACCATCGCTCTGAGAATTTATTTTGTTCCTGCGATGCATTGAAAGAAATAGGACGTTAGCCTCCCAACTGCCTTCTTAGTTTACAAAATAACCTTAAAATCACAAATAATCAAAATATGCGATCCAAAACTGCAATGAAAGAGAGATCCGTGGTGTCTCATCTTTGAATGAGAAATAATCGAATATAGGCATCCAAATTTAACCAGCAAATCTAGCTTACATTCCCCCGATGGATCTAATAACCCTTACTGACACAGAAATAATAAAACAAAAATTATCATTTAAAATATATGTAGATGCTATATAATTTTCAGTCTTATTAACTGATGCGAATAATTAGTGTTTATACTTCAATTGAATTCTATAGAATAAATATTCCAGTCACTTTTTTTTCATCAGGATTCTTTTATCGACTAATATAAGTAAAAGCATTTTGAAATTTCTATTAAGTTTTACAAGAGAGGTGAATAAATTTTTATGACAGAAATAGGTTCACAATGCGTTTAAATTTATAGTTGTGACAAAGCTCCTTTATTCGCAAATGTTTTCAAAATGCATAACAACTATGAACAAAGCTTATTTGTCTGAATAATTTCTAACGTGCAAAATGATTTTGTTATAATTGAGTTTCACTCACAAACAAATAATTGCTTGTGAGTGAAAGATCGAACAAGTTTTGAAGTTTATCAAACAAAGGAGGGGGATATTTTTCTCCATAAAGTTAAAATTTCTAAATAAAATGACATCATAAAGTGCGATATAAGTATTGTATGTTGTTGGAAAGGACAATTGCTTAAATTGCATGTAATGCAACAATACTTTTTAAAGTTATTAAAAAGAATACCTCAGTTCATTATTTTGGAATATTCCTCATTAGGATTTGTAAGATTGGATACAAATTTTGAAATTATTTTAATTGCCTTTACTTTAGAAATCGGAAATACAAAAGCAAACATTTAAAATCTCTTTTCTATAAAGTAAACATTTCTTGTATGTACATGAATATTTCTATAAATTTTGAACTATGCCATAAATGTCGATAAACAAACACCATAAGAGTAGTTAAATTGCACATACTATCGATGTTTAAATTCAGGCCACTCCAAAAAACACGAGCATTTTCAAAAATGGAACGAACCAGTACAAGAGGTCAACCATATAAAAAATGATTGGACAGTTTCGAAAAATATCTCAGAACGACGAAGGTTAAAGGACGATGAAATCTAACCTAGACCAAAAAAGAGGAAACACATTAATAAATTCTTGGTCTTCACTAGGTCGCAGTCCAAAAGAAGAAGATGTTTGTATTTATGTCGTGTAGTTGACAAAAAATACATAAAATAAGCAGTTTGAAATTTATGAAAACCAACTTAGTGGATAAAACATTTACGAATGAACACAACTTATTTTAAATCGGACAGAGCCATTTTTATAAAAATAGGCTTGGGAATATGAAATATTTGTTTCACAAGTTGTTCATGAGAAATTAGATGAAGTTAAAAAAATATATATATATACAATTTACATACAGGGTGATTACGTTACGATTTCAAATACCGATAATTTTAAAACTACTCGTCAGAATGACCTGATATTTTAGCAGAACAATGATGAGGCAATGGAATTCTCTTTGGCGAAGGAAAACATAGTTCCAAAATCTGCAGACAGAGGGTGCTGTCAGGGACAGTTCTGGGAAAAAATCAAATATGGATTCGTTACATACAGGAATATTGTTAGCCAATAAGAAACTATAGCATTCAGGGGTTTCCTAAACATTATTTAACGAAAAGGCAAGAATCCGTGTTTACAGCAACAGCAGTGATAATGCCGAAAAAGAAAGAAAAAATAACTTCATAGAACAAACATCTTACTGATAATTAAGGTGATATGCTAGATGTGCAATTCGCCCTGTTCAGCTACTAATTGAAAGCCCAAAACGGCTTGCTCCACAACCGATCGGAGGGTATCTGTATTGATACAATGAATGTGGTGTGCGATGCTTGCTTCCAAGTCTGCTAAATTCTCAATCCACCCACAGTAAACAACATTCTCCAGGTATCCCCAAAAGCCAAAAATCACACGTCGGTTTTAGTCAGGGGAACATGGTGGTCACGCTGTTAGAAAATTGTGACTTAGGATCCTATCATCTCCAAAATGAGCACTCAGCAGCTGCTTCACAGGAGTAGCAATGTATGGAAGAGCATCATGTTGCATGAATATTGTGCGATTCACTTACTAAGGCTGCTGAAGTGCCGGAAGGACATGGTTAGACAAAAAAGTTTCATATTGCTTGCCAGTAACGGTGCAGGAAACAAGAACCACAGGTGTAATCTCCTCGAATAAAAATGAACCAGCAATAAGCACTGCCGTTATTTCGCACCATACAGTGACCTTTTCAGAGTGAAAAGGTAATGGCTGTAGCTGGCTTCGTAAGAAGTCTAGCCTCTTCGATACATAGCTGGGGTCAGCAAGGTCTCTCTGTATGACAAGAAAAGCGTCAAAGGTTTTTGAGACGACGCCCATCTTTCATCCATCATAGCGTCTCCAAACTAGTTTAACAACAAATTTTGACTGCGAATGTCCCGATATCTATTTAAGTTATACACCTATGTTAAAATAATGAATTATGTTTATTTTTTAATGAATTCATCACAAGTAAAAAAATTTTCTTGTTTAATAAGTAAACCCTTTTCAAAACCCTATAAGTCTGTAAAGCGCAAAAGCAGACGAGTTTTGAGTCACTTTTCATTAGCTGTTTACATAAGTAGGGAGAGATAAGGAGAAAGGTATTTGTTGGGAGCGGAGAGGAATGGAGTTGCTTACGGGGTAAGGACGGAGGGACCTTCTGTTAGGGCAGGTTGTTTTCCTAGCAATACTTCCGCACTTCGATGGAGTTAACCGTCGCCTCCGGAACAGGTTTACATGGAGGCCTGTGAGAGCTCGTCTTCTTCCCACTTATATATTCTTTGGTCAGACCACAGAATATTTCATCGCCATTCGTTGTCAACTTTCATCCGAGCAAACAATCGTTGTGCGAAAGATTCACGTGCTTCCAGATGAGTAGGCAGCAACTGCTACACACGAGTTATCTTGAACGGGTAACAGCTCAAGATGTTCGGACTGTTAATCGGCATAACCAGCATTCGGCCAATTCCCCGTGCACTATTGATTCTAGCATCACAGTTCGTCTGTTTTTATAATGCAGTAGATTTACTTTCTCTACCCCGTTTCACGTCAAATGAACCGATCTCTTCAAACTTGGCAATCATTTTTCTTAGACTATTTGTGGTTATTGAACCCAATTTTATGGATTTTAATGTCCGAAACTTCCTAATAGCTGCAAGTGCACAATCATCGTTCTTAAAAATAAAAAAAGCTTCAAGAACAGAGCGCGATCCTTCACAGAGAGAGTCATGATGAAGCATTCCGGTAAAGAGTTGTTGCTCTGCATTTTTATGGTTGAGTAGTTAGCATATCTCCAGAGAATGCGAACCCTAAAAGTGCCAGATATCGGCAGATTTTAAAATTATTTCTTCCTTCATCGAGCAAAATTCCATTGCTTCACTGTTGTTCTGCTAAAATATCAGATTATTCTGACAGGTAGTTTTAAGATTATCGATTTTTGAAAAAGTAAAATTAATTATAATAACCCTGTACATCATGCTTGTAATGTGGGCAGAGATAACTTCAGTATGGTCAACTGACAATATGGGTCACTTCATGTCTTACAGTACAAATAAAACTATAATGACATCATTACACTGATAAGACGTCATATCACGTGTTTTACTGTCAATGAAACTGTAAATAGAAAGATTATCAAGTTTTTCCACTTGAGAGAAGGTTTTAACTATGCAGCTATCTTAAACTTTAAAATTAAAATTGTGAGATCAGATATTTTGAGTTAATGACGTTGAATATTTAATCTTTAAAGTTTTTGTGCCACCATTTCAGTATCTTAAGGACGTTACGAACTAAGTTTAAAAAGATAGTATCGTATGAGATATATGTAAGAAAACAAAGAAATCTTAGTAGCGGTATTTGGTGATAAATATAGCTTATCGTAATTGAAGAACATATAGTGCGACATTTTATGGTGAATTAGCGAAAATAAGCATTTTTAAATGCCTCTTAACATTCAGCAATTCATTCAGCTATAGAAAAAAGAATATCGTAAATTATATAAAACCTTGTGAATGTGCATTAGAAATTTTTGTGCATTAGAACTTAAATTTGTTTCTTAAAACTCTCTTGCCTAAAGGACTCGATCAAAGCTGTAAAAATGATTATCCGTAAAATTTTGTATATAGATATAATAAGTTATGTAAATTTTATTTTAGTATGGAATTCTTGTATAAACGAAGCAAAAACAACATAAAAAAAAACCAAATAATATCAGATAAAAAGCTTATATATTCAAATTCTAAAAGCTTAGAAAACCATAAATAATTTATAAATTGACTTAAGTTTTCTTTTTAAAGGAGATTAAAACAAAAAATGTCTTTGCTTTTTTATCAAAAAACAGCTGAAAAATTGTCTATTGCTTAGAAGCTTAATATTTTCTATTAACTATTAATAAATAAACTTCACCGAGAAATCACAAAATATTATTTCAATTTTGTTTTTATTGTCTGAAGGTTGCGTAGCAACGGAGTAAAATTAAATATTCCTCTCTTGAATTAGTCGATGGGTTATCTTAAAATATTGATTTGGGGCGGCGACTTTGATTGGCCGCGTTTTGGGGGCTTTCGCCACTTATATAAACCTTATTACCTCCCCCAGTTTATTATACAACATTTTCAAAATTTCGAGGGTCTGGAATCGAAATACGTAAAAGAAAATAATCTTTGTTTAGTCAGAGAAAGTGCGTTTTGCGTCTGGTTTCGTAACTCAATTTATAGTTAGCACTGATTAATTAGCATATTTGAAGTCCACCCAGAAACCATTAAGACTGACTCTTAGTACAAAATCCGATCATTAGAACAAAAGTTATTCAGGGTGAAATATTTTTCCCACTGTACATATATGATCATGATTTCAGGAGTTCCCACGAGCACTATTTCCTTATTATTCTCAATTATTCAAAATGGTCAATGCTAATGATTCGTTTATAGTTTGATCTTCAGCGCAATTCTATATCTAAGCATTTCTGTATTGTGTTATCGACGTTAAAGCCACATTTGCTTGTAACGGTTACTAATGAATTCCTCTTTTATGGTAACGTTTCTGGAACTCTGATGACAATTTCATTCTTGAATTCCATTCGCATTTGATTTGAAATTTCCTGTCAGCGCTATAAATGTTATTTCTAACATTTGCCGCTAAGATTTCTCACGTCCTACTTTACACCATAACTGCTTTTGCACATACATGAAGTCAAACAGAAAGTTAATAAGACGAACGTTTTTGTTGCTGCATTATTTTAAAAATAGTTTTATCATTCATAAAATCTTTAAATTAGTCATTTCTATTCATACATGTTGTATATATAGTAATATTTTTCACCTAATGACATACTTAATTTTGTTTCTGATATATTTATTTTAGCATTAACCCTTTTGCGCAGATAAGATATGGGAGTCCCTTTTGTTTATTTTTTCCTAGCTATCTAATGAAAAGCAGATATATATTTTAGTATTTTTTAATAATAAAAACAACAGTCGAATAGTTACTAAAAAATATATTAGATAATCGGAATTATATTTGTACTGAAATATACAATTCCAACAAAATTAGTTTGATTTTTTTCAAATATATATTTAAAAATGCTTCAATAATTGATTTCATAAATTACGCTGATTAATACTGTTTCTGTTAGATTTAAATAATTGCAAATAAGTGCAAATCTGAAAAATTACTATTTGGAAGGAGAACTATGTTTGGAAGAGTGTACCCTTAATGCAATAAAGGGCACCGGTGTTTCATAACCATAAATTATTAAAATGCAAAATATAATATTTTTTTTTACTTATTTTGACTTCAATTAATGCAAAATAATGTAAAAAATATGAAAAATATGTTTCATAAAAATTCTGCGTCAGGGGATTAAGAATTCGGATTATTCATGTGTGAGTTTTTAAATCTCTAAATGTACCTATTTTTGAATTTAAGAAAGCTGGTGCAATTTAGATCATAAACATACCATTTTAAGTCTTATAATATATAATTTCGATAATTTTTTAAGAAAAAAATTAACTATTTATTTTTTTTTTGCAATATATAGAGTTATTATTTCATTTCTTTATTTAAGCATAAATGTATGATAATTTAATTGTTTTGTCTTGTTAACACCATTAGCTTTATTTCTGACATAAACCATGTCAGTTTTGAGTAGTTTGGTGCTTTAGTGCATTTTTTATTTACGAAGCCTTTTATTAGATTTGATCATCATTAAAGTAATAAAATTTTATAATTTAATTTTTCCTTCTTATAATACTACAGAGCGTGTTTTGCATTACGTTAACCTAAAGTATATAATTTGTTCTAAGGACAAAACTATACTTTCTTATTGAATATATATTTTCATGACAAAATAAATTTTATTTTTTACTTAATCATGTTTATCAAGTTAGATAATATTTTTATTAATAATTATATTAGAGTAATATCGTTAATATACATAGGCGTTTAAAAATCTTTAAAGTATAAAAAAGGTATTATTTAATATTTTTTGTTACTTGCTATTACATTATAAATTTCTAAGATTAAGATTATAAGAACTAAGATTCTTGTTGCTGAGTGTCTGTCTATCTTATTATTTATTTCTCGTTTATACTTTTAATTTTTGTTATGTCATCTTTGTGTCAGTGTTTTGTGAAGTAAAATTACTTGGTTGTAATTATTTTATTATTTGCTCAATATAAATAATACATACATTTACTGATGTTCACCTTTCATGTGGGTTTAAAGTATGAAAAGCATTTATCATATCTTTGAAATATTCAATAGATAAAACTATGATAACTCGATAAATGCCCATGAGAAAATATTTTATAGTAAATTACTGCAATTGAAACAAATATGAACGACTTTATTTCTGCTGGTTTTAATCGCTTAAAGCACATCTCCGCTTACAGATTCATATTTATTATCAATTATAAAGTATTTAGCTTAATAACCTTAAGAAATAAAAAATTCCGTGCCACAATAATGTATTTTTTGAGACTTTTCACTATCCTTTTCAAGAAATATTTTATGCTTAAAAATATATTACATCGAAAAAAATCACTTCAGCACCTTTATTAGCGTTAGAAAGTTAAAGTTAATTAAATTAGTCCTGTTTTCCTTTAAAAATGTAAGAAATAGTGAGAATCATTTTCATCTGCTAAATTTGGATAGTAAGATTTCTATTTTAAATTTGGAAGATAGCGATGAATATATAGATATACGCAAATGTTGATCCATCAAAAAGTCCTCCAAGGAGGCAAATTTCACAAAATATTTGATCTTAAGAGTCTCCTGGTCATTTGGTTTGGACTCATCTGGATTGGGCTCAAAGTTACAAGGATAGGGAATTGAATACTGGTAGTCGAAAACTGAAAATTTGGTCAGCTGTTCAACGACGTTTATAAAATGATATAAAATAACATCACTGTGAGCTACGGTGGCTTAGGTGATAGAGCGTTCGCCTTCCAATGAGGTGAGCTGGGTTTGAATCTCAGCAATGACTGGTCTATACGAGTTCCGCACCCGGCTTGTAACAACCACAGTGACGACGCAAAATATCCTCATTGGTAGACGGATCATGGGCTGGAGTTCCTTTGCAGTCAGGCTAACAGTAAGGGGCTTTCATGGTTTTGCTCTCCGTGTTACGCAAATGCTTTTTAGGTCAATCAAAATGTCCTCCACGAAAGCAAACTTCTCCCAATACTTGATCCAAGAATTTCCTTGTCTTCTCGATTGGGTCCAAAATTACAAAGCTACGGACTTGAACATTAGTAGTCGTACGTCCGAAATTAAGTCGGCTGCTCAACGACGGTTATGAAATAGAATAAAACAAAATGACATTTACTTGATTTTATTGTATTCAATTCTTGTTTAGAATCATAGCCAAAAATAATTACGCGAATAACTGAAGAAGTGCAGTGCACAGAATATTATATTTCATTAGAAAATAAACATTGATTTTTTCTTCTTGTTTGTTTTAAGCAAATTATCTCTCTTCATTCATTTTGGAAGAACTGAAAATGAAGATTGAAATAAACTTAAACAATTCGTTTGTATGCAAGGCACGCTAAATTTATCATATTTCTTTTAAATTAAATCTGTAACGAAAATGTAATAGTAAAACGGTAATTACTCCTGCTTCGAACGAACACATTCCTCAAATACAGGTGAACTTTAATTAAAATATGAAACTTTCACTTTATTTCAAATGTTTTCGCTTATAAAAGCATTAGCTAAATAGAATTATTGAAGAAATAAAGTTCTTTAAGTACATATTTTAATTGAAAAAATGTTTGCATTATTCTCGGATAATTACTTTCTTCATTTGAGTTAAATAGTCAATTCTGACGTTAGTTCTACTGGACCATCAAACTACCTTTTTTGATCCTTAAATTAAATATACCTTTCAAATTAGATCTAGAATAAAAGGCTATCCAACGATACGTAGAGTAATAGATTAACTCATATAAACTCAATCTGTTTATTGCATTTTTTTTTACTGCATCAATATTTTTGCAAAATTTTTAAGAAAATGCGTCGTACAAAAATAAATTTTCAGATATTTTGCTATAATAGGAAAGAATATTATTTAGATTACGAAAGAATATTAACTTAATTTGCTTTTGGAATTTTTTTCAAGCACACAATAGCAGATCAACACATTAAATATAATTTTTACTGCAGCAGCATTTTTGTAAAAATAAAAATATGCATTGTATGAAAGGAAACTTTCTGTTATTTTATTATAATAAGTAAGAGAATTAATTAGATTACGAACTAATATAAAATTTTTCTCAGACACACAACAACAGAAAGACATTATAAATATACATTTTAGTGTTCATTTCAATAAGAATTTAATGCTCACTAAACATCAACATTTTAATAAGAAAATACCTTTTAAAAATAAAAATGTTCAGATACTTCGTTGTAAGAGTTTAGAGCATTACTTAGATTACGAACTATTATTAACTCAATATCTTTATTCAATTTTTCCTAGACAGCAATAGTAAATAAACACAATAAATATTTTACAGCATTAGCATTTTAGTCAAAAAAATTGTTATGAGAACAAAAATGTTCAGATATTTTAACTCAATTTAATTAAATTTTTTTAGGCACACAATAGCAGAAAAATGCAATAAATATTACTTCTACTGCGCCACATTTTAGTAAACATAAATGCTTTAAAAGAATAGAAATTTTCAAACATTTCGTAATAATTGGTAAAAGAATTATTTAGATTACGAACTAATATTAACTCAATCAGTTTTCCAAATTTTTCTTGTACCCGCTATAAAGATAAACACTGCATAATTGTGTGTTTGAGTTTTTTTTTCCCCCATCAGCTTGTGATTACCATAGATTAATGCCATTTTATAGCGAATGCGTACCCTGTCGAGAAATGCCCTCTAGGTATAATTCTGAAGTAAAACGGTATAATTCGGGAAAAGAACTACTCAAATTTTATTCTGAGTGATAAGTACTTTTTGCGAAAAACTTCATACAAATTGGTTTCGTAGTTACGAAGTAAAGGAGCTCTTAGGGATTTGATCAATACTTTATTCCTTATATACGAACGAGCTTTACAATTTCTATTTCCTGACTCTCAAAAACCAAATAAGTAGCTTTACTTCAGTGATTACTCTAAGAAATATAAGAAAAAAAGTAGAATTGATACTCTCAAAATAGAATTACGCTGATCGTAACTGAGAGTAATGATGGTGACAGTTATCTTTCAGAAATAAGCTCTATTTCAGAAAAAAAAAAATTAAAATCTTCTTTAAAGATTACGAAAATGCTTCCATGCCAAAAAAAGAGGAAGTTTGAAAAAAAAAATTAAAAAGAATACTTTGCTTAGTTAGATAAGAACTTGTATAGTGAATCAAAAACTGCTATCGCCTAAATATTTTTTGATCTAATGCTTAAATTTTCGCGTTCTAGAATACATCGTAAAATTTGTGAAGCATTTTTAACCATAAGTCCTCTCAGATCGGAAACAAACATGGTGTTTATTTGAACCATAATACCGTATTTTCTTAAATTTTATGAGATGACTGTTGTCAGCAGTTTTAATTAAGATAGTTTTAGTTAGTAACTTTAGTGTTTTAGTTAATTCACATTTAAAAAAATTTCATTGAAAGAAAAAACGGAATTTCTACTTTTATTCTACTTTTGCACAATATCTATTATCCTAAATTTTGTGACTTGGTTGCTATCAGCTCTTTTGTTGAGTTTTCTCCATTTTTTTTTGAAGTTATGGATTGCTGATACTATATTTTGAGTATTCAATTCATTTCTCGTAGTTTGCAAATCGCTATCTTGATTTCTATTTACTTCACCTTCAAACATAATTCATGTACAATAAAGAAGAGATTTTCTTTTATTCTAATTTTGCACAATATCATATTTTCTAAAGTTTATGAGATGATTGTTGTCAGCTCCTTTGTTGAACCATCTTCATTTTTTTAAGTTATGTGCAGCTGTTGCTAACTTTTGAGTATGAAATTTAGTTCGCGTAGTTTGAGAACCACCATCTTGACTTGCTGTTAATTTATTTTCAAATATAATTCCCGTACAAATACAAAAATGGACGGATTTTCTACTTTTAATCTACTTTTGTATAATATCCTATTTCCTAAATTTTATGAGATGATTATTGTCAGCTCATTTGTTGAACAATTTCTATTTTTTAGAAGTTGTTGACAGCAGTTGCTACCTTTTCAGTATTTAGTTTACATCATACAATTTGAAAATCGTCATTTCAATTTCTAATTAATTCACCTTCGAAAAATGTTCCTATATACAATAAAGGATTGATTTTTCTACTTTTATTTTAATTCTGCCCAATATTTCTAAATTGTATGACATATTGCTGTCCTTTGTTAAACAATTGTCATTTCGATTTATAATTAATTCACCTTCGAAAAATGTTCCTATGCAAGAAAGGATGGATTGATTTCCTTCATTTTAATTTAGCCCAATAACCCATTTCCTAAACTTCATGACATGATTGTTGTTAGTTCCGTTGTTAAACAATCTCTATTTTGTGCTGTTACTGAAGGAAGGTGGTGTCTTTTGAATATTTAGTTTATATCATTTAGTTTGAAAATAGCCATTCCAGTTAATTCACTTTCAAAGTTTCTATACAAAATAAGATGGGTTTTCTACTTTTTTTTTTCTGTTTTTGCAATTTAAACTAATTTTGGGTATCAGTAAGACGTTTATATAGTGATAATATTTAAATCTATTTTAAATCATCGTTGTTTAGCTATATTATTGAAAAGACAGACGAGACCAGCTCTTTGTGAGAGTACTAAAATTTAATAAGGATTTTACTAAAATTTTTATGTGAATGATAAATCGAAACTTCAGTTTCAAAAATAAAATTATTTAAAGTGAAAAGAAAAAAAAACTGTATTTTTGAAGAAAAATATTTTGTTAAAACTTGGTTCAAAAGATCCGTTTCATATGAAAACAATGAACTTTTTTTCAACTGAAATATTTATATATAATAATTAAATTTAATATTAAATACGTAAAGTTCTTTCTCACGACTTCGAAATAGCTATAACTCCATCATTTTTTGCTTCTTTTTGGTAAGCGATCTTCCTAGGTAGCTAAATTTATTTATCAAAAATACTGTGAAAAAATACTTAAATTAGTATTTATTAAAAGCAAGTTTTCCAAAATTACATATCTTAAGGAAAAAAAGTATTTTTAATATTAAGCAGAAAAATATCAATGCCTTTTTTTCTTTCCTTTTTTGTAATTGTTTGCAAGTGTATAATGAGAAACTAATTGTAATTTTGCTTTTAACCAAAGAAACTCAGTAGTTTAAATGCAAGCAATGTAATATTTACCCTAGGAATCTCAATTCATGGCATTAATTAAATGTATTTAAAAGTAATTAAGTAATTAAAGAGATTGTTTGTTCGTGTCATTCTTCGAAACTGCGTTGTTTAAGTGTTTTTAACTATAATATACAGAAAACAACGAAAAAACATAATTTAGAGCCAATTGTGGAAACTATTAATTATTTTTAAATTTTTTGTCACAATAATAAATTTTTAAAAAGTTTAAAAATTTAAGCGTCCACTGTTTCGGTATTAAAAGAACATCAGTAAATAGAAATAAAATTTGAATTTTACTTTGCCGCATAATATTTTGCGATAAAATCAAAATTCAGGATAATATGTTATCATATCATTTTTTGCACTTCATCCGTGTAAATTCATCCTATTTAATATACATCCACAAAACTTTTTTAAAAAATAAATTTGAAATAGGTTGACTAAATAAAATTAATTTGAAGGTTTTATTAATTGAAGACGTATTCTTAAAACTATTCAATGATCATGCATAAAACAAAATATTTAATAACAATAATGAAATAAATAAATTGTGATTAAAAATTTCGTTCAGTTTGAGACTAGTTAGTGCATAATTTAGCAAAGGAACAAATTTCATAGTGAATTGCTTACGCTTCACCAAATCTGGAAGTCTTGTTTATTTTGTATTATCTCCCTTAGCACAAGTCTTGCCTTAACTACTGATAAAGGATGAGCAGCTGAATGTGTTGTTCATTATTTATCTTTGGTTAAAGTAATAAAAGTTTTCGCTTCCAGGTTTTCTTTGTCTTCTTTTCTGCTTCAAAAATAAATTTCCAATTTCATGAAACAATTCAGAGTTTTGATGTATTTATATATAGTTTTTTCTGGCAAACATAACTGATTTGTTATTCATCCATGACTAGGGCTGATTTAAATCTAGGCTATCAATTTGGTGTATTTAATCTATCGTGATTTCACGTGAAAACTAAAATCAACTTTAAACCAAAATCATTAATTTTGAATTTCTGATCTAAAAATTTACCAATTTAAGTATTATGATTTAATGTGTAATAAAAATAATATATTATCAAATAAATTTAGTTTAGAAAAGAGTAATAATAATATTAATATTTTCGTAAGTATTATAATGTAAATTTTGTGGAATGCTTCAACATTCATAAGTAGAATAGTGTATAAGTTTAAGCAGCATTACGAATTTTCAACCCTGGCGCACTAGACAATTAAATCCACAACTGCACCATTTAGGAGGGGATTGCTTCATGTCTTTTGCAGGCAGGAAAAATAAGGAATACTTGTTTGTACTTTTCTTGAAGACTGAATACTGCATACTGAATTTATTTTTAATTTCAGAATTAAAAATAAATAATTAATTTTCTGATAACAAATGCATTCAAAACATTTTTACCCTGTAAACTTGTCACACTATTTTTAAAATTTTGAATTTTGTGTTCTTATTGTCTAAAGTCGGCTATGAATTTTGCATCATTTAGTTTAGGAAGAATGCAATGTAGGGAATACCGGACAAATTTTTACCAAAAAATATATATAAATAAACAGTGTAAGGAATGTGATTTTGGATTCTAGATTGAGGGTAAATGGTTGTTATTAAAAATAAGATATTCAACATGAATATTAAGATACATCGCAATTTGTAAGCAAATTACGAAGCACTATTTTCAACTTTTTAAATTAGATTTTTAATTATGAATTCTTTTAGCTGTATTTCAGATGCTTTTGTGCGATTTCTTTCCATATTTCTGCATTTCAAAACTTATTGAGTTCAAATAAAGAGTCTTAAAATTTTAGTTTTCATTCTTTTGTTTGTTCATTCTAAAGTATTGACTTTTTCCTTCAAAGCCAACCATCACATTCTCATTTAGGATGATTTTTGACATTCTTTGCGAAAATAATTTGAAAAAATCTTTTTTTTGTCATTTAGATAAGTATAAGCAGTGAACTTCCATTTTCCGTTTAGAACCAAAAGAAGAAAAACAAATAATTAGACGATTTTTAAGTAATCTTTAAACCTGTAGAAAATTAAAAATTTCTAATTATCTCGACAACCTTACTCCTGAGCATATAATTCTCAATTTCGAGAAAAAATCGTTTTGAAATGTTTAAGCGTTTAGTGTTATAAAAATATAATAAATTTGAAAACCAGAAAAACTTCAAAAAATGTCAAATTTTTTTTTCAATCAATGACTATTTGTTTTAACTTGAATAGCACTGAACAGTATGAAATGAAATAATTATATGAGTTCTTGACCACAGCACTCAGAAATTGACATAGAATTTGAATTAAAATATTAGAAAAAAAAAAAGAAAAAGGGGCATTCCTTCTCTCAAAAATATTCTTCCTCTCTGCAAACTACAAAGCTCTTAATATATATAGTTGGGTTTGCAGATATAAATCAGATTGCTAATAGAAATGCAGATTCAAGCTAACAGAAATAGTCTTTAGTTTAAAGTTTCTCTTCTCTTCTTTTTCAAATATTCTATTTTTACTTCATTCTTGAAGTGCAATAATAAATTATCGCGACTTGGAAATTTCAGTTTGCTGTAAAATATGAAAGCTTTTTCTTTTAAATGCTACGAAATTTGATTAAAAGATTTCATGAATATTGTGTAGCTGGTACAATGGTGAAGAAAATAAATTATTTAATTAATGGGAGCTGGCCAAGTACTCCGACAGAGACCTATTCTCAGATTATAATATAAAAAACACAGAATAAAGAAGTAACAGTAACACATAAAATGAAAGTTTTAAGTGTTATTATTTTTGTTATTTGAGAGATTATTTGTTTAAATAAGAGGCACACGATACCGATTGATAGTTTATTCCTCGAAGCAAATTTACTTATATTATGATTGAATGGAAAAGTATTTTGATTTCTTTAGGCTGAAAATGTATTTCAGATAGTCACATAAGATGGGTCCAGTGGGGCTGTGAAGCGGTGACTACGTGAACAATGTGGAACCGAGAACCGACTGGTTATTGAAGGTGGCTACTCAGGTATAAAAGAGTTATAACGTACTTACGTACAAAAAATAAAAGAAAGAACCTGTAAAAACAATGTTTTAAAATACTTAAGAAAAACTTTAGCCGATACATTAAAAATTATATTTCATAGCTCTCATAAATAAAAGCCATTATGTAATGTTCTATTTTGCCCAATGTAATTCAAATTTCCTTTTAAGAAAGTAAAAACTTTTGCATCATATGTAACAAAGGGAATAAAATAATGCTTATCTTCATCTCTTTATGCTTTTTCCCTATAATTCAGTAATATTTTGGACATGAAGATTTGTAGGCTTACTAATTTTGATTTATTAATTTGTTGAAATTAATTTTTTTATTATTAAATTATATCAGTCTTTTTAAAATGTAGATTAATTTTAAAAATATAACTAATTATTTTAATATATATATACACTCATGGACAAAAAAATTAGCCCACTGAGAAGGAGTCGTCAAAATGAAAGGAAATTTTACATTCGTAATGACTACTTTCATATTAGTAAATGATTAGAAAATCAAGGAAAATCCTTTTTCTTTGATTTTCTAATTATTTACTTAGATCAAAGTAGTCATTACGTATGTATAATTTCCTTTCATTTTGACAACTCCTTCTTGGTGCGCTGATTTTTTGTCCATGAGTGTGTGTGTGTATATATATATATATATATATATATATATATATATATATATATATATATATATATATATATATATATATATATATATATATATATATATATATATATATATATATATATATATATATATATATATATATATATATATATATATATATATATATATATATATATATATATATTTATATATATATATATATATACATATATATTATTTGCATTTACATATGCATAGAGAACTTTCTAAAATGATTTTTTTTAAAATTACAAGTAATAAAATATTTCATCGGTCCTGTGTAAATAGAGCTATTTTTAAATATTTATTGCATAAAATATCGACTATAAAATAGCATTGTAAGGAATCCTGTTTTTTACCATTGTCAAAGAAAGTTTATTGATATATATAAATATTTTTATGAGCTATATATTAACTAAAATATATCTTCATAAATACCAAGTGTGAAAATGTTAGTAAAAACACGCAACTTAATTTTTTATAAATATTAAAAATTAAATACAGCACAAAAAGAGCAAAGAAAAGATAAACAAGCATTTAATGACGGACTTTCAGATGAGATCGAAGAAACGGTGCGAGGAAGTCTTGCCTGTTTAACAAAATGTCAACGATGAAAAGATCGCCAACAAATGAAAATGTAAGCTAGTTGAGAAACTTCCAAAGAAATGTGACTCGATGAAACTGTGACAACTGACGAGGATTTTTTAAGCTTTATTTTGAGTAAGTTGTTTACAGGTATGTTATTAGAAAGAATTAAGACAGCAAGAATTAAGAAAGCATTAAGAGGCTAATGTACAAGCCACATTTTTTTTTACTAAATAGGTCTTGCATTGATGAAGTCCCAAAATTAAAAACGATATTTTGGAGCAATATATTCATTAAAGTCGAAGAATTAGTTTCATTGACTTCGAGAAAGCATACAATAGTATTCATTAGGACATTTTTTTAGTTGTTATTATTATTTGGAAGGATTTTTATAAGGATTACCCCTGAAAAGTGATTTATGAAGAACATTTTGTTGTGAAATTAGTGATTAATACGGCATTTTTCAATTAGATCAATTTTGAATTAAATATTTAATTCGTGATTTTTAGCTTTTAACAATTAACTAAATATTCAATTAAATACAGACTTCATTGAGGCTAAGAAAATGGATTTAAGTATAAATTAGAACAAGAACTGAAGTTAGAAAAAAAAATCAAAATTATATATATATAGAATGTTAAAAATGAAGAAAATGATAGTGAAGAAGTTTTTCTTTTTAAGTTTCAGTGTCAATAACACTGATGAAAAAGTCTAAAATAAATTTAAAGCGAAGCAAATGTTACATTTCAGATTTTGAATGAATTTTAGGAATGCAGAAATGTTACGAATCTTGAAAAAATCCCAATATTTTAAGTACCATAGTTAAATTTATAATTTTATATGGGCTACGTGAGAACATAATCAATAATAAAATCCAAATGTTCATAAATTGATGTCCCTTTAACTATTTGTTAAAATGAAACATGAAACCTTGCTTAAAGAAGAGTACCTAAAAATCAGTTACTTATCTATCGACATCGTCATGTTTTGAGAAAACCAGTAAAATTTGAGGTGATACAGACTTTGGATTGCATTTTCTGAGGTAAATGGAAAAGGGATGACAAAAGATGACTTTTTGTAAAGTTTATTGAGTGAAGATATGAAATGTCATAATGAAGTCCTTATATTCTTTAAAGAGTAAAAAGAAAGGATATATATATATATAGATATATACAGGGTGTCTCAGTTAAGCGTTTCAGAACTTCTAAGAGGGGTAGGGGGTATCCTGACGACTCGAAATCATATAGCAATGTGGGGTCGGAAATGCTTTCCTGAAGCGGTGACGTACACAGAAGCACCATAAAGAAAGGAGACCGTAAGTGAAAAATCGCTATAATATTACATTGAAAAAATTGTATGGCCTCCTCGGTCACCCGACCTATCATGTTTTGACTTCTGGTGTCAAATGAAAACACTGGTTTATGACACCCCTGTTGATAATGCTGGTTGCAAAAATCGCAGTAGCTGCCTGCGAGATATGCCTGGAGTATTGCAGAATGTTCAAATGTCCGGAGATGTGAGGTGTACATTGTAGCCGGGGGCAGAAACTTCGAACAATTACTTTGGCCCATGTACCATATAATTTTTTCAATGTATTATTATAGCGATTTTTCACTTACGGTCTCCTTTCTTTATGGTGCGTCTGTGAACGTCACCGCTTCAGGAAAGCATTTCCGACCCCACATTGCTATATGATTTCGAGTCGTCAGGATGCCCCCTACCCCTCTTAGAAGTTCTGAAACGCTTAACTGAGACACCCTGTATATATACAGTCTCCAGCCAAATTATTGAACTCACTGTAAGATTTTGTCGCATCTTTTCCATCGTTTCGGGCTCAATTCGTCTCCAGATTTATTTTTTTTTCTTTATGAGTCGTACGCTAGATTTGAAAACCTTCAATCTTCGTGAGATTTTGCTTTTTGAAAATATTTTAGCAAAAAAACGAGGGCCATTACTTATAGTTTTTTTACATGGAGAAAGATCACCTTTTTTACCCAATATGAGATGTTTCCAATTGATTATTTAAGCATTACACACAAAATAAACAAACAACTGCGTTACTGCGGTATATAAAACTGCAAACACAGTTCATCAAGCCACATAAGCACGTCCGCAATTGACGAACGCGACTGAAACCGGCTTGCACTCGTGTATCAATTGGTTAACATTGCAATGCAATACGTTAAAAATAAATACAAATAGGAAGTTTATAAAAAATCTCCTGAATGAAAACCTCTTATATGTATGTTTAAATATATAGGTATTGTATATAAATTCGCTCAAAACACACACACACACACACATACATATATATATATATATATATATACTTATATATATATATATATATATATATACTTATATATATATATATATATATATATATATATATATATATATATATATATATATATATATATATATATATATATATATATATATATATATATATATATATATATATATATATATATATATATATATATATATATATATATATATATACTATATATATATATATATATATATATATATATATATATATATATATATATATATATATATATATATATATATATATATATATATATATATATATATATATATATACAGTCTCTGGCCAAATTATTAGACTCACTGTAAGATTTTGTCGTATCTTTTCCATCGTTTCGGGCTCAATTCGTCTCCAGATTTAATTTTTTTTCTTTATGAGTCGTACGCTAGATTTGAAAACCTTCAATCTTCGTGAGATTTTGCTGTTTGAAAATATTTTAGCAAAAAAACGAGGGCCATATATATATATATATATATATATATATATATATATATATATATATATATATATATATATATATATATATATATATATATATATATATATATATATATATATATATATATATATATATATATATATATATATATATATATATATATATATATATATGTATATTAACTTCACACTTGAATTATTACTAATGAAAAGATTTCCTGCATTATTTTAAAGCAGAAATTGCATTGAATTATTTTAAAGCAGAATTTTTTAATTGAAATATTTTTTAATGAAATACATTTAAATTAAAACATTTAATTTGAAAGAAATATTTGTTTATTTTTTATAATAAATACTTTTGAAATAAAAGTTAAGTTTTTAAACTATATTAAGCAGTTTTGAATACGATTTTCTAGGTTTACAACGTATTTAAAATATGCAATACTATTTTTACAGAATTTTAGTACAGTTGTTTATGGTGCAGTATTCGTTTACACCTTAGTCGATGCTATCAAGGGAAACTTAATTCTGACGTAAGTTATTGACAAATTTAGTTTAGACAATTTAAATGAAATGCAGTCGCTGTTCTAATATAGCTATAAAAATGAAATTTCATTAACTCTAGAAGTTGTACATTAGGCACCTGGACAAATTTTCATTCGCACTATCTTTTTAGTTGCTATGATGTTTAATAACGGTAAAATCGATATTAAAATTATTTTTAAATTTCATTTTAAGGAATCAAAACCACTTCATATCAGCTTCGTATTAATAGTGATTAAAAATCAGTAGTCACCTAAAGAGAGATCTAAAAATAATGATTTATTGAGAAAATCAAGTCAAGATAATAAAAATTAATAATTTAAAAATATATATAGCTTAAGGGACATGGAAATTTACGGCAAACCTTTAATAGTTGTGAATTTTTATGTTAATTTGTTAGTTACTTAAAAATATCTGCTTTGAGAAAAAAATGGTTACAAAACCAGATTATGGTAAAATTTACAGTGTTTTTGGCTCCATGCGAACACCAAAAAGCTCGATGCTTATTACCGAAGAGCTTTATCAAGAATTTTGGTAAAATTAGCAATAAAATACCGTTTTATAACAAAATTGGTTATTTTTTCATAATACATTATATCATGACATAAAAGCCGAATATTCGGATAAATTACTTTTTTTGATTTGAATTGTTTTACTAAATGCGTGGTAATAAAGACTATAATTTTGAAAACCAGAATCTTTGGTAAACCGTTACCCGTTACCGTTAATTAAAAATCTGAAAAACGTGTAATGCCTACGACTTGCACTTCGAAAAATCCGGATTAAATTACGGTATAAAGTACAGGTACTTTCATTGGATCATCCGTGAAATCTATTTTACCGTAAAATCAATGTTTATCGTAAAATAGTACACCGTAATTTATACAGTAATATTTATTTAATTGGAGTAATAGGGATTTTATGGTAATTATTACTGTAAAAATTACGGTATGTCAGTTTGTTTGTTTCGTAACATGTTTCAGTAAAAATGGGTCTTACGGTAAAAATTACCGACACCCTGAGGACCGATATTTTTCACTGCAATTTTGATCCGGAATTTTCCTATTCAATTAATTGTATTCATCAAGTTTTTTACTGACATTTTAAACTTTACCCAACATTCATTTCTTATCAACCTTTTTCCTCTTCTTGTTCTTCTTATAAGTCAGATATTAATTTCTCTTTCCCATATTAGTTTTGAAATAACAAAAATAATGGAGAAACACGCGACAATAATTTTTTTTAAATATTTTATAATTGAAAGCTAAGAAGCCAAGGAAAAGTTTTGTTATTTTTTCTCCTTGACCTGTCTAGACGGAGCAATTGGTTAATATTAGATTTGTTTCTTGATCTATAACAAAGTGACTGAGGTACTTATTTCTGATACACATTTTGATCTGAACAGCAAAAAGTCCTATTTGAGAAAATACAAACATGAAACAAAAAGTAAGTTGCTTTACAAAGCTATGGCATACATCCAAATCTAAAATAAAGCTTCAGAAAAGAGGGTACTGAACAATCGCAAAAAAGAAGGAACATAAAAAAGAAGAAAACATAAAAAAAGGAAAACATAAAAAAGAGAAATATCATATAAAAAATAATCTACAATTCTTCTGCAGTCACATAAAAAATATTATTATTCACTCTAGGAAAAATGTTTCTTTTTTATTCATTTTATTAGTTTTTATATACTAAAAATGCTCAGTTTTGTCCATTTAAGTTATGTATTGGATGACAAATTTCGGAATCATTTTTAAAAGAAATGTACGTAAATTTTCATTTTTGATAGTAAAATAACTCTTTGCTACCAAACTGGACAAAACAAAAGAAAACTTAAAAATTATTTTTCAGTTCAATTAATAAATGAAATATTTATATAATATCTAATATATTATGTATTCTAAAATTTAATTTTGCAATGTTTAAATGTTTGTCGTTCTTACTAATATAAAGAATACACAGATGAACATGAGAATTTTTTTTAATGTAAGATTGACACTTAATCACTGAGAGGAAAAGAATGGTTAAATTAACAGAATACCATGAAACGGTCTTTCTGGCTTTCATAGGAACACCCAAATCTTGGTAAATTTTACGAATCGCTTTGATAATGACTTTGGCAAAATTAACAATAAAACATGGCTTATTAATATGGACGATAAAATTTGATAAATGAGAAAAAAATTTGGTTATTCTATCATAATACTTTAAAACATAACATAAAAACCATTTATTTAGTCAAAACTACTTTTTAGTTTTGTATTCTTTGCTAAAAGTGTGGTAATAAGAACTATAGTTTTGAACGTGATAAGAACTATACTATTTGTTACGTGATAAGAACTATAAATTTGGAAGCAAGTGAACCTTTACCGTATGAATGGAAAAATTACTAAATGAATAGTTCATATGTAGTATATTTTGGTTTTAATAAACAGAATTATGTATGGCAGTTTAAATAGAGTTTTTTTCTTCGTGATTTTTAACATAGCTTCATCATGCTGAAACGCGCATTCCTCCATTGCAACAAAACTCCTAAGTTTCAGAGTTCCTGCAATAGGATCATTGATAAAATTCAGACATGAACGTATGTGGAAATCTTTATAAATCATATTTAGCAAGTTCGAGAAATTTTTTGTTTGCTAACATTGTGTAACTGTTGTTGTTTATCCTCATCTGGCCTGGCGAAATCAGACGAGATCTATGAACCCGTTGACCTGAATGAAATCGAAGACCAATATAGAAGTAGAGTAGATGTCTTCCCAGAGAAGACCGAGATAGTCCAGGATATGATCAGCGGAAGCCCGGTGTAGGTGGCATTTAGGGCAGATGGGGTAGGTTTTAGTTCTTTCAGAAAATAGTAAACCTCTTAGATGGCCGGTAGCTAGGTGGGAGAGGGTAGTGCAGACTCTCCTTTCAAAGGGAAGAGTTAAAGAAACTCCAGGCTTACATCCTTTGCAAAAATGGTGGGTGGGTGGGGGTGGGGAAATCAGCCAGTCCCTTAGAAGCTGAAATTTCTTCAGGGAGTAAAGTTCATTATAAATGAAACAACGCAGCAGTTAAATTTAGTGATGAAATTAATTTTTATTAAAAAATATATTGCTTCGAGGTTAAATTAAATTGTATAATACTTTGAGAATAAAAACTGAATGCATTTACTTATAATTTTATTTTAAAAGTTTATTTTTCATCAATACACACTGGCCAATGTATTAAAAATCTTAGGTTAATTTCTCTTTGGACATTTTTCTACGCGGATAATAACCTGTATTCGAAGAAACATCAATTCAACCCCCATCAAGATGCATTTATGTCCAGAAGACATCATGTGCACAGAATTTAAGATCCTGTAAATTAGATGGAGGGTTATATGTCGATTCTGGGTGATTTCCATAAATTAGATGTCTTATTGTTGTCGAAAGTGTCTTTCCAATTGAGTTGGGACACGGGTTTTTGCGTTGGCCAGGAAAGGTGTTGGAAGTAAAATTGATGTTCATTGAAGCAATTTGAACTCTTCTGGCTCTATGTATAGATGATGCAAACAGTTGCAATATCATACTTGAAGTATCCGTCATTTTCGAAGTAAAAGCGTAACATTACAGAATGCACTTGATCTACCAATAGAAACACCCACGTACCGTATGAATTTTATTCATTCTCGAAAAAAAAAAACAAATATCCATACCAGAAGAATATATGCCCCACCACATGATTCTTTCCTCAAATTCTTGCACAGTGTGAAAAAGGCAAGATAGCTTCATGCCCTTATAAGTCTCTCGCCAAATTCGACGCCTTCCATCAGTGTTAAACATGGTGTACCGTGTTTCATTCATTCACATAACCAATTTCCTAAAATGTTCATTATCTTCTTTCCCGACACCACTTGAAAGCGAATTTTGGAATTTTCAATAGAATCGGGAGATTGCTTCATAGACGTCTGATAATGTATACCTATTTTCTGCATATCTCTACACATGCCTCGTCTTCACAATCGCGGCTTCTTTTTACCGGGTGCCAATAATAATCCCATTTTCAAGCGGTAAAATGTCTGTCATTTTCCTCTGTTAATAGTATTTTTGGTGAAATGCACCCACACGCCTTACTTATACTAATATTTTGATGAGGTTTCTGTCATGTCATAAACAGGCGGAGTAAGAGAGGCCCACAGCCGAGGATTTAATAGAAAATCTCACGAATTTCTAATTCACCTTTCTAGTAAATGACCAGGTGAGTGTTGGACTAAATCTGTTCACCAATTCCAAGAATACTACAACTATTGTTAAAAACTATTTTAATATTTCTCTCTATATATTAAAAATTCTTAAACGTTGTGGCCGTTGTTTTAGTTATTCAGGTTCACTTTATATTTAATTTTGTTGCGCAAGAACTATAAAACTAAAAAACTTGAAGTTACGGCAGTGTGTAAACTGTACAGGAAGTACGACGGAATAAAAAAAAAACAATCGGTAGGATAATTCGAAAATTATTTACAGTCAAACATGCAATTAAAAAATACCATGAGATCTAATTTACTGCTCTTTGAAATACAACTTTTTATGTCATTAACGAGAAATGTTACTTCTAATTTATCTCTCAATAGTGTGACAGACTATTCCTAAGTTTAAATATTTCTATTAAAGTACATCTGATGATTTTTCTAAGCGGGTAATCATTAATTTCATTACGATTAATGTATTGAAAAATGTTCTTGCATTAAAAAATAATTAATATAAATTACATATGTTTAAAAAACATTAAATTTTAAGAAAAGGAAATGGTGCTGAATGAAAAATAGCTACGAAGGCAGGTCAGCGGAGCGAGTAGGGAGCAGTGCCTCCTAGTTAACTCAAAGTTTTTGCTTCATCAAAGCTTTAACAAACCAAGAGATTAAAAAAAAACTCTGTGCTATAAAAAAACATTAATATCGAAGTATTTTGCAAAAAAATGAAGAAAATTTCTTATGTGTGGCATTTTAACTAAACTTTTGCAAGGAATGTTATTTAATTGGTAAGATAAACCAAGACTAATTTTGATCGGAATTCAGTTTATAAAAGTGTATTTTTATCTTCCTTATTTGAGTGAACGTAAAATAAAATTAATTTTAAAGCTTAAAATCTTCTCTAATTGTAAAAAGAGTCATTAAATTAATAAAAAAATAGTCTTATTTAAATAATAAGTACGCATTGTTATTATTCGAAAAACTTTTATATAAAATATTTAACTTTTTTTTCAAATTTTTTTGTGACCTATTATTGTTTGATTCATTTTTTGGACTTGCAAAAATTGTGACACTTTTCTACAGCTCACAGAAAATCCTTTATTGAAACAATTTTATTTAGATATTTTAGTTTTAAGTTTTTAGCCGTGGTTTATTGCATAATATGAATAATGTAGTTTAACACTAGAAAGACTGAAATTTAGTATATACCTATATTGCCCAAAAGCAGTCAAAATAACTGGACTGTAAAAGAATAAATAATGTGAAAAGAAATTTGCTTAAAATAAATTTTTAATATTTTTTAGATTATTTACAGTTATATAACAAGTTATTATTGAATATTAACAATAAAAAAACATATGTTGTACAAAATTCTAAGAAATTGCGTCATTATGTTCATCGTTCTTTTTCTAATTGAAATTAAAAGCAGTCAAAATGACTTCCTAAGGCAATCTAGTGTTAAATGACGCGTATTCATTCAAATTTGGCTCGTTTGCTCAAGTTTGATTTTTTTTTCTCAATAAGATATTGGCGGCTTCTTCATTTTTTAGTTTTTTGTTTAAAAGAGGAAACAACAGAAAAAAACTGCATGAAGTAATCAAAAGGAGACTGTAATTTATTTTTGAACTTTTTTAAAATTTAAATATTTACAGCGAATAAAATACGGAGAAATACTGCTTTTTTCACTGATGCGAGGAAAATAAACTGTTTTGAAAACAATTGAATGGTGCATGGAATAAAACCATCTTTTTAATCAACACGTAAGACATTAAATCTATTATTGACTTACATAAGATTAAATAGTCTCTCACTTTAAATGTGATTTTCTAAGCCTTATGGCAGAAGCTGACTGAATTATTTTTCTATATATGAAATAAACTTATTTTTCTTTCCCCGAAATAAGATGCATTTCATGTAATGAAATTAATGTAATCTAATAATAAAACATTCAAAAATTCACTGTTAAACTTTTTTCTAGGAAAATAGTTTTTTTTCTTTGAAAATTGTTTCAGTTTTTACCCGTATATTAAAAAAACACAATGCTTATTAATATTCTCTAAATTTATATTTTTTTTTTAAAAAATGGAGAAAGGACACTTTCTTAAAGTGAGTGTTTTTTCATAAATTTCTTACTTTCATAATAGCGTTGTCAGTCGTGAACCTACGTATCAAAAACGACAAGTTGGTTAAAAACAATTTATTCAGAAAAATTAGCAGTATTTCAAATTTAAAATTAATTTTTATTAAAACGTGAAAGTGCAATATACCATATATTTTTCAATAATTAATTGATTGAACATTAATAATTGTGAAATTTTAACCGAATTATGTTTTCCATAACAGTGAGTGTCAACTATTGGGCCGCAGCCGGTATCGGTTCATAAATCAAACGGTACTGGGCCGCCCAAAGAACATTTAATTAATTTTCCTTACTGCGGTGTATATCTCTCGAGATTTTGCATCTTTCCATGGACGAGAGATTAATCCTGCACTTAAAACCCCATTCCTATACCCCACAACCTATCTGTGTGAAGTGAGGTTTTTGAGATTCAGAATACACTGGATATAAGCAATATACTTCGGGTTGTCATTGTCTCTCATTACCCCTAAATGGAGCCGTCTCAAGGTTCTTATTAGTGTTCTAGTAAGTAAAAATGTTAGATAATTTAAATTAAAATTATCATGTAAAAGTAATCTAAATTATAAACTATCAAAGTCCTCTACCCTCAGTGGGCTGTGGTAAAATTATTAAACGCTGGCCGGTACTCGGTGATAAAAATGTTGAGAATCACTGTTCTATATAACAACGGAACAACAGAATATTATGAAACGGTCAATAAATATAGTAATTAAGTAGTACTTAAAAAATGTGTAGTACATTACGTAGGAAGTGTATGCAATAGTTGTTAACGGTACATATACATGGGAGCTTTAAGTTTATAGAGTAAGGAATAAAAATGCAAATACTTAAAGCAAAAGCAGCGAGTAAAAAGTAAATTGAAGAAAAAGGTATGCCCAAGACTACAAGAATATGCTAAAATTTACTGTATGTCTGGCTCCATGGAAGCACTAAAAAATACGTTAAATTTTACCGAATTGTGTTAGTAATCAACTTGGTAAAATTACGAATAAAATATAATTTGTAATCTGTGATAAAATTTCGTAAGTGTGGTAAAATTTGGTCATTTTACCATGATTATTTAGAGTTAGAGCGTAACATAAAAACCATTTATTCGGTTAAATTTACTTTCCAGTTTTGTAGTTTTTACAAAATATGTGGTAATAAAAACTATAATTTTGAAGGCAAGAATTCCCTGCAGACCTTTACTACATTAACGTTAAAATTACCAAATATATGGTTTAAGTACCATATGTTCCTGCTTCGTTACAGAAAGTTATGTTTCTTTTTTTTAACCACGGGTTTGCTTACTATATTGCATGATAATTTTACCCGAATATTTCTCTCAGTTTAAAGAGTACATATTTAGAAAAACAACGTTCAATAGATACAGCCTTTGATAAATAACAAGTGAAAAGTGCGAAAAATAGAAGAAATTTTTTTTAAAAAATTATTTTTTTTCAAAAAAGTGATGATTCGTTTTCATATATATTTTCGGAAACTCATTTTTTTTTCTAAAATACTAAGAAAAATACCTGAAAATGTTTTCAATTTCACAAAATGGGAAGAAAGTGTTTTTATATTTTGTTTCAGAACTTCTAACGAAAGTAAAAGTATTGCCATATACATAATTATGAAGGTAAGTTTCCGCTGCACTCAATACTGCTACCATGTACGAATACTATGAACTCGCCTAGAAATCGTAATCCCTGAATTTTCTTTGCTATCGTACTACAGGAAAACTAGTGTTTTGGCATTTCCCAGAGTTTTTATGCAAATTTTCAAACATTTTAATCTACTATTACACACGTAACTTGAACATTGATGTTAAGCATAATGTACAAAAAAATAATTTCAGTTTATTACGCTAAACACTAGAAGAATAATTAGTAGGCCGCTCTTGACAAGGTTTTGTCCAATAATTTAGAGTGTTGGAATAGCCATAAAATAAGTTAACGGATGAAGTTGAAGATTGGGACAAAAAGGAGAAATGAGGATCTTCAAAACAACAAAAGAAATGGAACATGCAAACAAGAATTTAAACTTAATATGCCATTCTAGATTTAAACCGACTCTAATGTTATAGCTGTGATGAATCCTTACAGTCTGATGTAGAATCAGCATTGCATTTCTTTCTATCAAGGGACAGAAAAACAAAGACATTAATAAGATCTTCTCTAAGGGAAAATTCTTCAGAGTTCAATTAAAGAAATTTGGACCAAAGCCTTCAGTTGTTTTCTGTGCCCTCATTTTGACTATACCAGAGCAAAGAAAAAAAATTTATTCGTGAAATTTGAAATTACATACTCTGCCAAATACAACACAAAGCAAACTTTACATTTTCAGAGAGGTTTCTTAAGCAATACGTTATGAAGGTATTTTAAATTGAAAATTGATGCTGAAGAAAATTGTACAGTAAGATTAAGGAGTGTAGAAAGCTAAACGATTATTTTTTGCAAATATGAAATGAAAAAAATCTTCCCGTAAGAAGGGCAAGTGCAAATAAACACGATCATTTCGGTCGCATGTGGACCACTAGCCGTGGGTTGTACCACACTGGTAAAAAAATATATTTCATGTTATTTGCCTAGTGTTCTTATGATAGGAAAAGTGTTCGTAATAATGTTCATTTAAAAAAGTATTTTTATTTGCAGCAAAATGAATTTCACGCTTACAATGACAGTCTATAACAATTAGTAGTATTATGTGCCTGTAATAATTTTAGGAACTTTTTTTTTCTTGAAAACCAGTAATGTTGTGATTAGATATGTAATGTTATTCCATAATATCCTACTCTTTTTTAAACAAATTTACTGAATCTTGTATGAATAATGCACAATCTTTTCTCAATATCATTCTCCATTATTATTCTATACACCCACTGTCTCAGCGTTATTACTCTCTATGATGGCATTCTATGATGTTCCACAGTGCCTAATGATATCTTTGTTACTGATCGTCGAGGTAATATCTTTAAGTAAGTAATCACCATTTCGTGCTTACCAGTAATTGCATACTCAATTTGTCCAGAGGGCTTACTGCGAGCAAATAGCACCCTATGTAACTAAATCAACAAAGGTAGACATGTAAAGATTTATTAATGAGTTCAACAGTGTACAGAGCATTAATATAGTATAATTTTGTACTCCAACGTTAGTATAATTCATAGAAGTATTTCGCGTTTAAAACGAACATTCTTTCTTATTAGCATTATGCTGAAAAAAATTTCAATGTTATGATTTAAAAGGAATATGTAGACGAATTTTAATCTATAAGTTCTAGACTAAAGTGCAGGTTACGTAAAAGATGTTTCAGGGAAATAATTTTATTGAAAATAAAAATACCTTATATAATGAATTTTTAAAAATTAAATTTAAATAATTTAAAAATTAAATTTACTAGATTTTGTAATTGCCGCCCATGAGTTTTTAAATGAAAAAGATCAGCCTTTTATGTTGTTTTTCTAATATGAGAATATAATAATATCTGCTATGACAGTTTAGTTTCATGCTTTGATGGAAACTTTTAAATGACTTCACTTTTGTAGATATTTTTATGATACAATTTAAGCAAAGCCAGGGCGCTAATAATGATGGAAAATATTTTTAAAGCTGTCTTTTAAATCCTGTGTTTTAATATTAAATATTTTTACTGATACTCTAAAATGAAAGGATAAATAGTAGAACTTAAATTTATTTTAGTTTAATAACTGTTTTATAATTATGAATTTTAATAAAGGTCATCAATAAAATCTATTGATCATTCTCAAAACAAAATTACATGAAATTCTGAAAATAATGTCTTATAACAAAAAAAAAACTAAAAAATGGAAAATATATCTGATTTTATTAGACCAAAGGCACCATTTGCAAAAGCCGTGGGGGAGATTTTTAGTGGTGAGAGAGTTTATAAAAGTCACAGGCACTGATTTTTCTGGTTTTTGATGTAAAAAAAGATGATTTTTTGCTCTTTAGTTCACATGTTAAAACGTTTTTTTTAATAATTGTTTTTAAAATTTAATTATTTGCTTGTTTTTTAATTTAAATAGTTGTTAGTGAAAAATTTTGATAAATTCGTTTTGATTAGTCAGATAACTATTGAAACTTATATACCATTAATTATTTATTAAACTATAACTCTTATTGCAATTCGATCGCATTTCCTATTTGTATGATTATGTATGTACGTTTCCGATATGGAAAAATATGTCAATAAATTTTTGTTTAAGAAATTAAAAAATCTGTGAAACTTATGATACTGCGCAGGGATTCAGGAAAAATTTGAATTCTCTTGCTGGTCTTAAAAGAGTCAGAATTTGATCAGCAATAAATTCCAATGTCTAAAAAAATGACATCAAATTCTACTGGCAAAAAAAGACTGAAGCGTGATTTGTTAACGTTTGTTAAATGTTAGGCAGTTTAACTTGTTGAAAAGTGCTCGAATTATAGATCGTAAGATATCATTCTAACAAAAAGATGAAACCGAGTTAATAAAAAGATAGCAAAAGTAGGAAAATTAATAAATTAATTTTTACTTTTATGATTGAATATATGTTTGTATTTTATTAACAGAAGCTAAAATTTATCTTATAACCAACTAAAATGAATGCATTGTCATTTAATTTTCTGAATTTATTAATTTATTACTTTTTTATTTATTCATTATAATTATTACTTTATAGTTAAAGGGGCAGAGTAAAATTCCCAAACAAAAAAGAAAAAAAAAATGATTGCTTTTTATTAAAATTGAATTAATGAATAATTAAAAATATTTAATTATTTATATTAAATTATTGATTTTGGTGAAAACCTAACATGTCGAGTTCAGCACGCGATGCAGGATGGACGTGCTGTGATACATATGATCATGTGAATTTGTGCTCTCATGTGACTCATGAATTTTCTCACTCCTATCAAAATATTTTAGTAAAACACAGTCATTTTAACTATTTAAAGGTAATAATTCGTTTAAATTATGTTAAAAAAGTTGATTTTTTTTAATATTGAAATTGCAACATGTTTAACCGTAATAATTTTTGAAATAGGTTGTTATGGCAGTTATGGAACAATTAGAAATAAGTATAGATCCAGCAGCAAGACCGCTGACTTTCGGTTGCTATACTAAAAATATATGAAACGTCTGATGATGGTAGATTTCCCACTCTTCTTATAAATGTTTTTACACAATGTATGGGAATTTCTTTGTAAAATATTGTTTTTAAATCATAATTATTTAACTTAAAATAGTAGATAAGGTAGGTAGGAACTTTATTTACATCGCACTAGAACTGCACAATGGGCTATTGGCAATGGTCTGGAAGACATCCTTGAAGATGATCCGAAGACATGACATCGCAATTTTGATCCTCTTCAGAGGGGATGACTCCCTTGCTTTGGTAGCCCGACGACCTGATCGCGAAGTCGAGCACTTTACGGTAGAACAATTTAACGAAGACCAATACCACGCACAATTGGTCCCTACGCAGACTGAGACTTACTGACCATTGCCAGTGATGCTTGACTTCAGTGTTTTACTGCGAACCGTGTCTTTACCATCAGTCCACTGCGGAACAAATTAATAGATAAAGTATAACGAATATATGTTCCTGCAAAGTTCTTTTTAAAATATTGTTAAAGTTATTTCAAATGCTTTTATTTCCATTAAATTATTGAAATTCGTGCAGTGTTAAATTATTTGAGTATTTATATTTTAAATAAATTCTTTACCCGAATCATCTTCATGAACTTTAAAATAAAGTCAGCTTCCTTCTATATTAACTCTCATAAGGGACTGAAAAATTCATAAAATGTATAATTTACTTTCATTTTAGAGAAAAATGAGACTTGTAGTTCGTGCGAAAGATCATCAGTCAAATAACTCTGGCATGGAACAAAAAGTTTGAGAAAAGCTATTGTTTAACTTTTGTTCGCATAATCAGAAAACAAGACACTCTGCATCGGATCTCCTTCTGAATTCTCAAGTGAATTGAATACAAAAGTATGTGTTCGTAAAATACTTGCATTTTTCTATCTTATATGCTTTTCAAGCAAAGCGTTTGCGAATTTCTTACCCGTACTTAATGAAACTTGTTGCTTTTTTAGAAACTTTGCGTTGTTTGAAGAATTTAATGGTTACATAAAAACATCCCCCATAACATTGAACGCTTATTTAACGGAAGTGTAAAGAGGCAAAAATTTTATTAGGCAGTAATTTAGTTAATTTAAAATAAATACTGAGGAACTGTTAGTAATTATATGCCTACACACATAGATATATCTATATACATATATAATAGTCTTGCTTATAAAACAGGTTGATATATTAAATGCAATTTTGCATACATCATCACATTGTGAATCAAGTTGATCATTTAATTAAACAAAAGACGTATGGAAAGTAGTAGAGGAAAATGAGATTTTATTGGCTAAAAACCATATGATTTTCTACCCAATAAATACGTCTTAAAAACTGTCGACATCAATATGAGGCAACTTAATACGTAATGATATTAGAATATGTTATGACACAAAATAAAAAATAAATGAAAAAAAATATTTTTTATTTTCAAATTCCAAATGAAAAATTTTATTATATCAGAATTATAATGCTTTTTATAAAGTACAATTAATAATTCTTTAGAACGTGAACAGTGTGAGTTTATTAAACCTTTTAGTCATTTTTTGAATGTCCTGTCCATACAAATTAAATCTTAAAAAGCATTACGAACGACAAATGTAACAAAAATGCTGTAAAACAATAAAACACTTATACAAACATGAATTTGTCATCCTTTGTAAAGATTCAAAAATCCTTTGAAGTTAACGAAAATATTATCGCTGTTCGATATTTTAAAAGAAAATTGACATAAGAAAGAATTGATATAAGAAAATGAAAGTTAGCGTAAGAAAGAATTGCTTAGTTTGATAAGCTTGAAAATTCAGCTAGTTTAAAGATTGTATTTCAAATAGGATTATCGCTGCAGGCAAAGAAATAAATGACAAAATAATGATAAGTGCTTAAAGAGATTGTGGATCACGTGTTGTGACGTTGCAATCGCAGGAGCAACATCTCATGAACTTCGAGTTGATGAAGCATTGGGACTTTTTTATAAATTAAAACATAAAAATCTTAGACACTACCATATGCATGTACAGTCATGCCATTGAAACAACAACATAAATGTTACAGAATATATTTCGTGAAAAATAGCTTGGCAACTATTTTCTTTCGTTTGCTAATACCATCTCAGAAATAAAAGTCTCACTTTTGACGATTTAGCAATCTTTGAGATATACTCCGTTAATTTTGATAATTATTTTGTCTCGAAATCACGTGATTTCTGAGGAAACAGGAACTTCATATGTATGACGAAAATGTTTCCCCAACTCGAAACATCACCGTAGTTCATCGTGAGAGATTGCTAACTAAAATGGCGAAACTATGATGAAGAATAGATGATCGCGGCGCGTATGATGATCAAGGATTTCCCTCGTAGTAAGAAGATCCCGATTTAGAATCCCGCTTTGTGCGTGGGTGTAGTTCATCTCTTTGTTCTATTTGTCTTTCTTGTGTTATTAACGTGGCATTGCCAAAACTAGATGGTTTCTATAAATTAGAAAATTATTAGATAAGTTAAATACGTAAAGCACTGAGAGGATTTGTTTTTCGTTTTTTTTCGGATAAAAAATAGAATGATGAAATATTTATTTACCATTGACGAAATTCGTTTCCTCTAAAAGTGACGATAATTATCTCGTTCCTTTGACGAAATGTTCACAAGAAACGTATACCAAGAAACGGTTTCATCATAATAAATAAATAAAGTTGCATGGAATTTGTGTATCGATTTTTCCAGTGCGCTAGCAATTCTAAAACAGAATTTCAGAAAACTGATACAGAAAAAAAAAACTATTTTTGGAGAAAAAAAATTGGCTAATATGTAGCTTGTTATACAAGAATACCAAATGCATTTTATAGTTGCTCAACATTTTGACTCGGAAACAAGTATTTTCTTATTTTAAAACCGTAGTTGAAAAGCCAACCCATTTTTTGGGGGTTTACGACAACTAATGTTCAACTCCTCGAACCATTAAGTTTGAGTCCAAGAATCTGAAGATGCAATCATTTGTCTACATCCATTTTATTCCATTTGTTTATTTTTTTTCTTGCGCACTGTTCATATTTTATACTTTATAACCAGCTTTGAATAGTCGACCCAATTCTGAGTTTATGCACTATGAAAGTTCAACTCCGAAAGCTTGTAATTTTGAACCCAATCCAGAAGACAAGAGAATTTCTAGATCAGGTACTGGAAAAATTTGCCTTAGCTGAGAACTTTTTGATTGAACTAACCCTCATTTGCTTTACATGGAGAGGAAAACAGCGAAAACCTCCCATGGTTAGTCTGAAAGCAAGGGGATTCTAACCCATGATATGACGGTCAGTGCAAGCCGGACGTGGAATTCGTATTAACCAGTCATCTCTGGGATTGGAACCTGGTTCGAAAACCAGCTTTGACTAAAAGGGGAGTTAGAAAGTTTGATCAACTCAAAAAGTCAGCTACTGTAACTGTTGTATTTTAAATAGGATGATCACTGTAGACGAAAAAAGAAAGAACAACGTGTTGTGACGTTACACCTACAGAAGCCAGATCTCATCTACATTGTGTTGACGAAGCTCAAAGTGTTTCTTTTTATTTAAAATATGAAATCTAGATGCAGTCGCCAGCTTACAAAGTCGTTAATCTACATACTGACACTTTTCAAGAAATGAAATCATTATTGATCTTAATAACACTGAAACAAAGATAGGTCTAGGGGACAGATGCTGAGTTTGATTAGCGCGGAAACAAGCATTGGCTAAAAGGGAAGTTACGTAGTTAGATGATCAACTCAAAAAATCAGCTACTGTACCTGTGACATCGAGTCACACGCTAATCTAAAACTCCTGATCCAATTCAAAACTCGTCCCTTAAAGCCTTAATGCTATTGGGACACTCACCCCAGAAATTTCATAAATTCCATTCTCACCCCTTTTCAACCCTCTTCTAGAAAAGCGGTATCTCTGATCTCCACGTGAAGGCTACGAGTGCAGGAGTGTTCATAACCATAACACTTACAAAATAACAGATTTAACACCTCAACTTTTAAAAATTAAGTAATTTTACTTCAACTTTCAAGCGCTAGTATAAATATCTGAGCTACCAACGCTCAGGGCATTCGAAATTTTTTATTTGTATCATCTTTAAGGACACTCTGCACGGGAGTGTATTTCTTTCTACCGTCATAATTTAGAATGGAATTTATTTTTGATGGTGTCCCCATCGTCGCCATTGTAGCTTCCCCAGATGTTGCAAGTTGTTTCTACCATTTTTTAGAACTTCGATAACCAATGTTTCGCATCTAAACTACAAACTTTTTTTAGTTCAATATGCATCTTCATGCAAGTCTTCATAATTCTGAAACGTATCAATTTTTGGGAAAGATTTTCTTTCAATGCAAAGCGTCTGTTCGAGTATTCATCACACCGCTTAGGATGTTGTTTCAAGCCAATATCTGCATTTATCGAAATAAATGAAGAAAAAAAATAAACCGATCGCTCCTGACCCCACTTCTTTATCAGATTTGATTTCCACCTGAGTGATTGTCATGATTTGTGTTACCTAACAGAATTTGCCATTATTAATTTTTCCTGCTGCCCTGATGTCAGAAAATTATCTAAATAAAAAGTGAACATCCATTTCATCTGAACTCTGGACTGTTTTTTGGTTTTTCTTTTTTTACAGCTGTGCCCTTTTTTTGAGATGTCACCTTCGCTGCAATGAAATCAAGGTATGTGGCAATTCTCGTTCTTGCTTTTTTTCCTTTAGATTGTATTTTGTTACAAGGGTTTTATTGCGGAGCACATTCGCCACGTGACAAGCCACAATAATTTTTTATCATGTGTAATGTTCTTTTAATAGTGTAATTTTCATTAATAAAACTCTTTTAGTTTTTTTATACCCAACACAAACAGCACAGTACCAGTTGCATTTCAAATAGTATGCTCACTGAAGGCGAAGGAAAAAATAAACCACGTATTGTGACATTACAACTATAACTGTAGAAGCCACATCTCCTCTACAGTATGCTGACGAAGCTTAGAGTGTTTCTTCTTATTTAAAATAGGTTTTGTTTAGTAGGAACTGTCGTGTACATACGAAATCTTTGGAATCTATATACTGACACTTTTCTGCAATAAAGAAATATTACTGTTCTTAATAACATTTCCAAACCAAAGATTGACGTAAGGGACAATTGTAGAGTTTGATTTAGTCAAAAAAAATCAACATATATAAAGGGGGGTGTCAAATAATATCTTGCAAAGAAGTGAATGATAGGGCTGGGGGATTACTCAATGTGACGTTACAGTTACAGGGGGTGGCATTTCATCTACATAGCGTGAACGAAACTTGGAGCAATTCTTCATGAAGTCTTGATCGTTTTCCAGCCAGGTTCCTTAAATCTAATTGTTTTGACCCTACAAACTGAACTACATCTTTAGGCAGTGCGTTATTTTAATATACTGTACTGACATGGTACTTTATAAAGAAGTACTAAGTACTTTATAAAAAAGAGATTGAACGTTTGATCAATCTCGAAAAGTCAGCTGGAGTAACGGTGGTATTTGAAATAGAATCTTCACCATTGGTAAAGAAAAAAAGTCATAATAAAGATGGCTACTTAAATAAAAGTGATTGGGAATCACGCGATGTTAAGTTACATTTGTAAGAGCTACATTTCTTCCATATTTCACAGAAGAATCGAAAACGTTTCTTCCAAGTTTAGCTTTAGTTATCTCTCGTGTGTAAGTACGTCTTTGTCCGCTACAATATCTTTGCATCTGTTTTTCCTTAAGCCATAGTCATTGTAATACATACATAAGATTTGTTTCAGAAATAATTTTCTTATATTCAACCACCAAAATCTTCAAGTCTTAAGTCTATGAAGGTTATTCTTGTACAACTCAACTCGAAGAACTCATATGTCTTTTAATAACTTATACTATTGCACAATAACTTGAACAATATACTATTGCACTTTAGCGGTATTTGTAAATGAAAGGTAAGCTGCTTCAACAATTTCAGATACAAATCAACAATTTGTATTCTTATTGTTTTATAAATTAGTTCAGGAAAATATTCGTCACCTCCATTTGTTTGCAAAATCTTTGTTTTTAAATTAGCCATTTCTTTACAGTGAATTCAGACATTTGTTTGCAATAAGTAATTCGTGTGCATTTTATGTATACTTTTGAAACACTAAAACTTACAAAACGATTAAAACACCCTTAATTCAAGAGATATTTTGAAGAACTTTTATTTCGAGTTTTAAATATTTTACTTGAGAAGGAAAAATGCCTCTTAATCTTCCTAAGTTTCTTAGGAAACAGAAATAATAAAAAAATACTCTACTTTTGTTAAAAAATTCAACAAATTATGCAAGTAAGGGCCAGCGGAAATTCTAGTAAAACTTTTGAAAAATTTGCCTACATATTTAAAAAAAAACACTATGCTATTTGCCCCATAAAAAATTTTCGGATGAAATTATGATAAAATGTACTGGTACCCTGATGGGTGACAGTAATATCTATTTTACAGAAAGAAGCAGTTTTACTGTAAAATTTTTTATCGCAATTTTTACAATAATATTTATTAATTACAGCGATTCAGTGATCTTACAATAAATATTACGGCAAAAAATTTGGTACTTTTTACGTTAGAAATGAATTTATGGTAAAAAGTACCGACACCTTGATTGTCTGTATTTTTCATCATAATTTGATCCGGAAATTTTTACTGTGTAATTCCAAACTTTCAAATGTGTTGAAACCGAACTTGTTTGTTTGTGAGCACTTTTTCGAAATTCGTAATGCTTCTTCCTTAAAACGAATACGACTCTAACTGTATGAATCTACGAAACGATTTCCTCATCTAGCTCTACTTTCAAATAACATTTAAACTTACAGATTCCAAATTCATTTTTTATCATTCTTATGTTATTTCAAAAAATTTGTTTAAATGAGAATTATATCAGCAACGCTTAACATTTGACTAATCCTGCATTAAATGTTGGAATATTTCACGCCAGAGCACACTGATAAATTAAACACGCTCTTTTTAATTTTTACCACACACGTTATATCCCAAGACATTCAGTAAGTATTTAAGTATACCGGATCGTATTCCCTGTAGATATAATTAACTTAAAAATTTAATTTATTATTCCAGTAGCTGCTACGTAATGACGGATGCAGGAGTAAATTTTTAAATAAATTCTCATTTGTTTGTGATTTATCTAAAATGAGTGTTTCTACCTTAAAGTATGTTTAAAAGTTTAACTGTTGATTTTGATGGTTGTCTTAGTTAAGCATATATTTAAACTTTAATTAAACTTATTTAATCAAAGATGTACCAAATTAGTCTTAGTGCTTGAGAAAACTCATAAGAGCTATTTAGTTGAGGGAACCACATTGCTAATACTATAAAGTCGATCAATTTTCAAAGTTTCTCAAATTGCAATTCTTACGTGGCAATATTTATAGGACTTTTCTAATTAGTGGAGAGTATAAAGAAATTTTAAGACACTTATATGCTTCAAAAGTTTATTTATGAGAGCGGAAGCAAATTTTTAAATATTGCTGCTTTTGGAAATACATTTATGATTTCCCACTGAAGTTTTCATGGATATTTTTTGAGTTAGTTCAAAATTAAATATTACGAAATTGTTCTAAATAATAATTAGTGTTTAGCATACTGATAATTCTATTTTTTTTTTGCTTGAACACAAGGCAGATAATTAGTTGAAATAAGCAGTGAGTGTGTATGAGACTAATAAGAACTTCTTATAAGCGCTAAACAAAAAGAAACACCCAAATTAAGTTTTGATTTAATCACCGGATCTTCACGTACTAGAATTCAAACTTAGTGGTTAAAAAGGTGGACCTTAAATGCTATAATTAATTAAGGTAGAGGATATTTTGAGTAAGGAAATCAGACACAAAATAGTTCTTTCTCTAAATAAACTTGCAATTGTTTCGATATATTTGAATTCTGAAAATATAGAATAATCTGGTAAATAGGGTCCCAATAGTTTGATCAGAAGAACGAACGAAAGGTTTTGTTTCATTTAGTTAATATGAATTTTGCTAATTTGACATAATCCGTAGATGAATTTTTATGTATTTCACCCTATCTCGAACGCATTTTAAGCGAATTGCAAACATTTTGCACTCTATTATAAAAATCATTTATCCAAAGACATTTTAATACAAAACATTACTTTAAATAAATATTTATTTTTTAAAATTATTTTTCTATTATTTTTTCGATTACTGTATTTAATGCATAATAGTAGAAAAAATTTTAAATGTAAGGTAATTTTAAATGTAATTTTAAAAGTAATTTTAAAGTAATTTTAAGGTAATTTTAAAAGTAATTTTAAATGTAAATTTTAAATTCACTACAAAAAATGTGATAAAATTACTTTAAAAAACACAGGCACTCAGGGTGCCGGAATTTTTAACGATATTTAACTTACCTATACAATATACATATATATACTATGTACCATGCACCATGTACCTATGTATACCATGCACCATCCATACTATGTACCGATATGTATTATGTGCCAATATGTACTATGTATACCTATATATATTATCTACCATGTACTTATATACGGATCATGTACCTATATATATTTCAGATGTCTACTTCCGCTTTTTTACTCATTTGCTTTTTTTTATTTAACCTACTAAATTTACATGTTTTTCCTTGGTAATTAAAATATATACTTCTTTAAAAAATCATATTTAACCAATTTCATATTACACCTTTATCTTTCAAATTAAAATGCATTGCACCGCTAAAATGCAACTCTTACTATAGTTTGTGGTGTAGTTCTCAGTATTTCCCTTTTTTCACTATTATTTGAAATGAAAATACATCTTATTAAGAGAAAATTCTAAGATAAATTCTTTTAAAAACTCATACATATATAAACTCCTCACTACATTTGAAATCAATCTTTCACCTTTAAGTATAAATTCTCCAAGCTAATATTAAATTTAAAAAAAAGACCAATCTTACACGCGTGCTCAAAAGAAAAGCAAAAGATCTATTTTTGCACTAACGTAGTTAAAATTCCACGAAACAAATGTTTCCATGAATCATTCAAAACGTAATTTACTTGAAACATACATGTGTAAATTAGGTTTACACAAAGGAGAAAGGATCCATTAGCTTTAATTTTCTAAAATATTCAATAGAAATCTGTGGAAATTTATTTCAATTTGTTTTACTGCATTAGTAATTAGTCAAAATCAGAAGACGCTTGTAAAGTAAGTTGTTTTAACGTAATTTTTACGTTGGCAATCTTTTAAATTTGCTTTCAGAAAATATATAAGCAAATACGTTTCTATGGAAGCTCAAAGCTTAAGATTCTTAAGCAAAAATACTTTTTTCCAATGCTTGAAAAGCTAACCTTTCATTGATAATTTACTAAATTTATACTATCTGAACTTTACAATAACAATGAATTAATAGTGAGTGAAAAATCTCATTTTTAAGCTGACTAAACATAATTATTTTAACACGCAAAATAAAAGAAAAAAAATGTGTGTGCTGAGTGTAGTTCATAAAATAGCATGCATTAAAATTTATGAAGTTTATCTAAGGCTTTATAAAAACAAAATTGCAATAATGATATGATATTTATTTACTTGATATGAATATAGTATGAGTTGAGGGAGGATTGAATTTCGAGTACCATTCAAATTTTATATCCAGTTTAAATGTATAAAATTTATAAAAATCGTAATTTGCATGATTTAAAAAAAAGAGTTTAAACGTTATTTTCAGATTTCGAGAAAATTCCCATGGGCATAATTTTATTCTGAATTCACTGCTATAGAAAAATTATTTCATAATTCAAACTATGTATTTGTATTCGATTTAAACTATTTATAAACATGAGCAACCTTACTTTAAATAGACCATTGGAAGCTTTCATTAAGCAGAAAGACTTTTTCCCAATGTCAGAAAACTAAATTCATACAATCTGATCTTTGCAATAAAAAGATGCCTTACAATCGACAGAAAAAAAACTAGTCTTAAGCACACGAAAGCATAATTATTCTAACGCAAAAATAATGTCTGTGCAATTTATATTGAATGTATATTTATACGTGCTACATGTTGTTGTTATATGTAGTTATTTATGTTTGCTGATATTTATATGTTGTTGCTACTTATCCCCCAGGTGTAAGAAAGCCTACGTCAGATCCGGTTGCCAGAGAACTCTCTCTCTCTCCATATATATATATATATATATATATATATATATATATATATATATATATATATATATATATATATATATATATATATATATATATATATATATATATATATATATATATATATATATATATATATATATATATATATATATATATATATATATACATATATATATATATATATATATATATATATATATATATATATATATATATATATATATATATATATATATATATATATATATATATATAAAGATAGAGAGAGAGATGATGGATGGATGTGATAAAGATATGATATTTGCAACCAATGAGAACCATTTATTTAAGAGTAATAGTATGGGTGAGCTAAATTGACTAGGAAGACAAAATTCCGACTACGATTCAATTTTATATCTATTTTAAACAAATACGAAGTAAAAAGGTTATTTTTCAATTTCATATACAGTGAAAAGAGTTTATTTGTCGGTTAACTTTCAGATTTCAAGAAAAATTCTCATTGGCTTAAACTATGATCATTTTAAATAACCATAATCTTTGAGAAAATAATCTAATAAATTTCTGAATGCAGAACTAACGGGAATCTATATAAAAGTTCAAGCTATGAATTTGTATCTAATTTAAGCAATTTATCAACATTAGATCTCCTTATTTATAGAAGATCTTTTGAAGTCATTTTATGCTAACTTTATTTTTAAGTTAAAAAGTTGGAGCATTTTTCTAAAACGAGTATATCATGAATAAAATTTGCTTTTTCATGCCACATCATAAAAATATTATTCAGCAAAACATTTGAACGTCGAAAAATGCATCTAGACCATCTCTATTACTTATTTTATTCCATTTCTTTACAAAATATAGCTTCCAACAGTTGCAGAAATATTTTTTAAAAAAACGCAGCGGAAAAAATAGTTTTTTCTATTTCTTGATTCTTTTTTAACATAGATTCAGAGAAAAAATAAAGTTTCTAAAGTGCAAATATGATCATATCGTAATAATTTATTGCCTAAATCATTGGATTTTTGATACTTTGCTTAGAATCAAATTTTAATCAATCTCAAATAGATTGTATTTTAAATTATTGTATTCAAAATTAGCTGGAAAGTTAAGTGAAACAAAACTTTAGTATAAATCATGAAATTTTATTATAACGAAACTGAATTGAACAGTAAAGTTATATCTTTATAATTTTGGATCTATAAACTATGCGGAAATGCATTTTAATGCATTTTAATACGTGAAAATGTCGCAGCATTTTTTAAAACTTTTACAGAAGTTAGGAATGAAATATTCAATTTAAAAAAATCTTTTTTCTTTAATTTAGTTTTTTTTAATTTTGTTAGTATAATATTCCAATCATAAAAATAAAAAGTTTGACTAAGTTAAATCACATTTATGTAATTACTTAAATGTAGTAATAGAATTTATATAATTATATATTTACATTTATATATTTTACTATAATATTCCAATCATAACAATAAAGAGTTTAACTAAGTTGACTTACATTATTTGACTAAGTCAACCATAATTTAACTTATAGACATACAGAGATTATTTAATATCATAAAAGTGAAGTAGATGGTAAAAAACTGAAAATTAGTTTAAACATTGCACTGAACTTTTTCGTAACAGGATGCAGATTTCTAAGTTTGCTGTTTATGCTTACCTTGATTTTTTTTTGTAATGCATATAATTCTCTCTAAGACTGCCGCTGAATATCAGAATCCTATTAAATCAAGTTTAGAGCATTTTTTAGCATGTTCTTTGCAGTATACTCGAATATAATAGATTGATCACACATTCTTACCCGAAAAAGAAAAATTCTAGTAGTGTATGGTAATGACAATTCTAGTAAAAAAAAAAGTATACGGTATTTAAATCTTTCGCTTGGTAATTTTTCCTCTCTTATGGTTTACCGGAAATTCCGCTTTTTGAAATTATAGTTCTTCTTAACACACACCTACTAAAAAATAGAAAACTGACCAGTAAATTTAACTAAGTAAATAGTTTTAATACCATGCTTTAAGTTATCATGATAAAATTACCTAATTTTACCCCATTTACTACATTTTATCACGCATTATAAATCCATATTTTACAGTGCCATTTTACCATTACCAAAAGTCTTCGCTAAATCATACCAAGTTTTCTGGTGCACCCATAGAGTTAGAAACAATGTAAATTTTAGCATATTCTGCCAATTTTGACCTTTCCTTTCTCGGTAATGAATATATCTAAATACAGAGTTGCCAGCAATATTTATGGGGCAAATTTTTTCACAGATCAAAAACTCGATCAGATTTCAAGAAGATGAAGAGGAAGAAATGAGAAAGAACGCTCCCCCCCCAAAAAAAAATAAACTAGGTCAAGTTTATCAGGTTAATTAAGACATTCTGCAAAAAAAAATTTAAAATTATGCGAATATTTTGCGATTTTGTTGACGATTGTACATCGTGTTGGTCATCGGTATCTTCCGCGATTCCATGATTGAATGATTCATAGGCCCGTTTTAGCCAAGATATATGTTTAAGAATATTCTGACATTGAGAAGTCGAAGACATGGGTTATAACACTTTATTTTACTCACAATGATCTCCTTTATAGGCAGCTTATAATTTTTAAATAAGCAGCTATAACTAAATTTAGTTTTCTTTATTTGTTTTTTGAATATATTAAGTAGCCAAAAACATTTTTCTTTTCAGAAGTCTCTAGAATGTTCCATACTGCTCCAAAAGATATATAATGTGAGTTAAAAATAAATAAAATTCTTAATAATTGAAGGCAAAGGGGAAGAACGGGTTATATCTGTTTTTCACAAAAATGACAATTGGATTACAATTCGTGTCAACTTGAGGATTACCAAAGTTTTGACAAATGTATAACGTGAAAAATTGGCTTTTTTAAGTAAGTTTTTACAAAGTGAAAATGAACTGTACTGAGGAAAAAAATTTTCCGCGCCGAAAATAGATCTTTCTCCGAATCAGCTTTTATGGACCTAAGCCGTTTTCCCCATGTAGTCATCATTTATCAAATGAACAAAATAATGCACAACCATTGCCTGCTTTGGAAACCGTTATAGGAAAAAAACACATTTATGTTTCTTCAATTATAAATAATAGTTCAAAAGTCATCAACATAGAGATTCCACTTTTACGAAAGATACGACTTTACACCTGCAGTAGTAACGCAAATGTTTCACATTTTCAATTCAAATAAATAAGTGTAATTCTCTTAAAATTGCAACTTATTTTGGTTAATATTTGTGCTAAACATTTTTTTACTTAATTATAGTTATGAGCATCATTTGAATTGCAGGTCTTTCGAAATATTCCGTCGGGGTCCAGAGAGCGCAGTTTAATTAGAGCCCTTTGAAATGACAAACATTGCTTGCCAACCTTATATGCAAATGTTTAGTACATAATAATAAAATATATACAGAAATTTTGAATGCATTGTTGTTTTTAAAGAAATATTTCTTTTCTGAATTATAATGATTTTGAAAAGAAATCAAAAAACAATTAACGGATTTCCCAGCTACCACATTAGTTTCTCAAATGTATACTAAATTGTTTTAACATCGATTACTGTTTTTCTAACAATGGCATTCCACTTACTTTTAACCTATAACTGGTTTTTAATTGCGTAGTAAGACATTAACCAGAACTTATTTTAGGTAAGGATACTATTTCATAATTAGTTTTCCAATTTCCGGCAATCTGCCGAAACTCTGAAATTTATATAATTTTCTTCTTTATAAATATTTTCTTTATAAAGTTCATAATTTCTCATTTTCTCTGAATTTTCATAATAATGCATTAGGAAATAAAATTTAATTAAAAATAGTTATTAAAATCTAAGACAAACGCGGAATAAATTCTGATAAAATTTCCGCAGTGTATGGTAATAGCATTTCCGTTTTTTACCTTAAAAAAAGAAAAAAAGAAAAGTTTAATTTTGGTTAATATGAAGGCAAAAATTTTTTCCATTCGTATAATCAAAGTTAAACGGAAACTCCTGTTTTCGAAATTATAGTTCTTACTATCACGCATTTAATAAAGAATTTGGAACATTAAAAAAAAAAAAAAAACTTTAACCGATAAAATGGTTTTTATGAAATGCTCTAAGGTATCGTGATAAAATTTCCACATTTTACCGCAATTATGAAATTTATCTGATTATAAAACCGTATTTCATCGTTAATTTTGCAGAAATCCTTACCAAAGCGCTTCGGTAAAAATTACAGAGATTTCGGTCTTTCCAAAGAGCCTGAAAAACGGTCAATTTTATCATATTCTGGTAGTTTTAACGATACATTTTTGCCAGTGTCATTTTTAGCAGTTTTATTGCTTAAATGCAAATGATCTTAAATACTATCAGAGCGTAGTACTATCAGAGAGGCATGGCAGATTCAATTCAATTGTTCAAAGCAAATCTTTCGGCAGAAATCACTGACGAAAAATCTTAACATTTTTAAAGCAAACTTTTTTATCCGTTCTATCATGTTTTTTGATAAATCATTTTATTCGATTCTTGTTATACATGCGGTTATAAGAAATATCATAAATAAAAAGCAAGTCATTAATACTTATATAATATTACTTGTATTATAATTTGACAATAAAATTTTTTTTTATCTTACCTTATATGTATGATATTTGAAATAAAAAATTCCAAAACAGGATTTTAATGTTTTGATTTCACAAAAGTGAGGAATTTCTCGCGACGGTATTAAATTTAAGGAAATGTTTCTTTTTTTTTAACTTTGTGATTCTCATTTTATTTCCAGTAAATAGTTTGAAGTAGAATTTTTATTTCATGAAAATATTTTCCATAAAAAAGCTGTTTTGGAAAGTTATGATAGTCATCCATCATTCTTCCATGTCCTTTTCTTAAAAAAAAATTCCTTATAGAGCGTAACTTAACCTTAATCGAAGTGACCAAATGTGTTTATAATAAATATAAGTCCTGAGACCTAAACTATTGCCCAAAAATATTTTTGTCTAGAAATGATAATTTAGGTGCAAAAAAATCGGAAAGAGAACTTTTCATACTTTGATTTTATTCTAGTCCTTCTTTTAAGCGTTTTTTTTTAAAAAAAAAAAAATTAAAAACTCTAGACAGCGTAACTTGATAGACAGCGTAACTTGATCTTAATCAAAGTACCAAAAATGTTTAGCATAAATATGAATTGTTTAATCCCTATTATTGCTCGAAGAAACTTCGTTAGAAATGATAATTAGGATACAAAGCAATCAGAAAGGGAAGCTTTTAATCCAGTAATATTTAAATTTTATTCTGATCCTTTTTCTTGATCCATTTTTTTAAAAAGAATATTTTCTTATGGAGTGTAACTTGATCTTAATCGAAGTGACCGAAATTATTTTGAATAAATGTGAGTTGTTTGATCTCTTCTATTGTTCGAAAAAACTTGGTTACAAATGATAACTTTGTTGTAAAACAATTCGAAAGGAAATTGTTTATTCTAGTAATACTTAAATTTTATTCAAGGCCCTTTCTTTTATCAAAAAATCTTACAGAGCGTAACTTGATTTTATTCAAAGCTACCGAAATTGTTTAGAATAAATATGAGTGGTTTTATCCTTACTATTGTTCTTAAAAACTTTGTCAAAAATGATAACTTAGTTGTAAAATAATCAGAAAGTGATTTTTTTTTATTCTAGCATTATTTTGATTTTAATTTTAACTTCTGTGTATCACTTTAGAATTAAAATTACTAAATTATGCTAATTTTTAAATTTTCTTTCAATGAGTTTGCAAACGAAAATATTAAATAGCTAATTTTTGTTACTCTTCCTACAGAATTATAATGAGAAATATTATTATGAAAAGTTCTAATCATAAAAGACAAATGATGCAATTTTGGTGCGCAATTAAAACTGCGAGAGTTCTGAAGAATTACAAATTTATGAAACGAAAATTTAATTTCGTACACCAGGAAGAACATTATTTAAAAATACTGTAATTTTTGGCACTTAATTTCATATGAACTTTTCTCAAAACAGTAATTTGTAACCGAGAAACTTGAATTAAATTCATAATCGTAATTAAGCTCATTATTTAATGTATTCTAATTAAAAGAGAAAAAAAATGACTACGATGGAATGATTTTTATCTGCTAGCATTACCTTGGAATTTATTAACTTTAATGATGACTATTGTCATTACATTTTAGACTTGTTATTCAGCCGATTCTAATTATTATATTTTTAGATTGAAATCTTTTCTGAAATGTCGCTAAACATTAAGTGTTTTAAATGTTTTTTTTGAATTGAAAGACTACTAGATTTAACAGGAAATATAAACATATGCATGGAATAGTACATGCAACTAATTTAATTTCTAAAGTTAATTATAGCCTTTTATATTCTCGCAGCTCAAAATCAAAAAACTAAATGATCATTCGTTTAGTTAATTTTCAATACATATAATCTAATACTTTTAGACAAAAATTGAAGGGTAAATTTAAAGTAGGAAACAACTATTTTGACTAATTATTTTAATGTTAAAAAAATGAAACCACCTATTAAGAGACCTCTTAATATGGATCAGAAATAATTATCCGGTATGTATTCTAGAATATTTCATTGAATCTTTAGAAATTAGGAATTGCTTATCTCACTATTTCCTTCTTCATAATCTGTAATAAATCAAAATTGAATTGCATTTAAATACATTTGAATTGCATTCGAACACATTAATCTCATTTAATAACTGATATTATTAATCCTAGAGGAAAAACATCGATATTAATCTGTAAACCATAGAAAATTCCAAAATTTATGTGTAGAGCTTGTGACAAAACATTTGTATTCAGATGGTGTACTTTATAGATTTGTAAGTTCTAATATGCAAACAAAACACTTCATCGCATGATAAAGCTACTGCACAACTATTGAAAGAAAATGCTTAAAGCTATTTGATTGAAAAGGAGATAAATTCTGTAAAAGTAAATTAAAAAACTCTTGATTTCTATAATTTCTGCTTTATTCATAAAAATCAGAATTAAAATTTAAAAAAAAGAGCTAAACACCAGGTAAACCACCACCATGTAAAAAACACCAGGAAGTTATTCGAAAACTTCAGACACTAAAAGTTTTGTCTAAAATAAATTATACACTGAAATCAATTGAAAATAAATTATAAATTATGTTCTGAAAACTAAAACATCAAATAGATGAGACTAAGAAGAAAAGAAGACAATCATCAACTTGAATCCCATGATTCATAATCCCAGAATGATTTATTCATTAGGGAACTAAAAAGTAAAATATGGGTATTGCTTAAAAAAAAGAGTCTCTGTAAATAAATGGAAAATTCATTCTGTGTGTTATTAAAAAAATAAAATAATATTACACCATTTTTTTTTCTTTAATTTTATATGTAGCAATAGAATCATATTAAAAAATGAGATTTAGAAGAGGAAACATGAAAATCATAAACTGTCAAAAAATCGACAAAAAAAAGCACGTGGATTTACAAAAAGCGATTAACTAAATGCAGGATTCTATATTTTAGAGCCGAAATAATTTCGGAGTTGAAATGTTTTTGGTATATTGGAAATCTATCTAGTTTTCAAAGGAGTCCTACACTGTAAAAAATTACGGTAAAAACTATCAAATTTTCGCAATAATAATTACCGTAAAATCACTGAATCACTCTAATTAAGAAATAATCTTGTAAATATCATATTATAATATTTTACGGGAAAAAGGATTTTATTGATGATGAACTAAAAAAGTGTCGGAGTCTTACATCGAAGTCTGGTTTGGAATTTTCACAGTGTTGCACTTGATTTGGCTTTCTTTCAGCCAAAAAATAGTGAAAAAATATGAAACATTCTTTCTTCTTTCTTTCGTTTTTTTATTTTTTATTTATTTATTTATTCATTTTTTACAAATCGGAATTTGTCATTTCACTTTCAAAAGACGTTTTTGCTATCAAAATTGCAGTTTATGTTTTGTTCTGTGTCACATACCTAACAAGTAATTTTTAAACAAGGTTCGTGATTTTGAAATTTTCTTTTGAAAATTTTCAGACGCCTAGGACTCGGATATTTTGCTTAATAAGGTATAAGTTTTGAAAAATTCGATTATAACGGGTAAACATGAACTCTGTGAAATGTTGCAAGAGCCGAACAGAAAAAAATGCAGTAGAGGTCTTTTTTGTAAAGTATTGATTTAATTCGTCAGCAAAAATCCATATATCAATGAAATAAAACAATTTGTTTATTTTTATCCGTGAAGCGAATATAAAGTTACATCCTCGATCTCCGTTTAATACTTATTCCGCATTTGGTTTCTTGATGTTAAAAATGCAATATTTTAATAAAAATTAAGAACGTTCTTCCCACCATTTGGCTATTTTTTTTCATTGTACTTAATAGTTATAATAATCTTTTCAAAAAAAAGGGGGAATTGAGAATTGTCTTACCATAACTTTAAGTAGGTTAATATGAATATCGTTGATCTTATAGGGAACAAATATACTCAAAAATTAGTTTTTTGCATCAACAGAAACAGTTAAAAAACCGAAACCCCAAAATGTAGTTCGAAAACAATTCGTTCGTATGTAAACAGTTCACAAATATTCATTTTAAAAGATTAGTATCTTTATAAGTATAAAAAATCATCAAATTCAGATAATTAAGTATTTAATCTGACTCTGGGACCTTTTTTTTAAATTATTGCAAATATTTAAGCTATATGTAAATTAAAACGAGTTTCTAAGCAATTTTTCGAATTTTGAAAATTTTCCCGAAAGTTTGAATCCAGTTTTTTTTTCATTTTTATGGAACATTGTTTTTTAAATTTCTTGTAATGCCTCCAATTTAGATTTTTTAACTATGCGATGAAAAAGCTTATTTACATAACTTTGAAAATTAGTGTCTCAAAAATCATTGTACAAATAAAATTTGAGGGATGTTTGAAAATTCGTGAATATTTTATAGATTTATTTTACTTTAATATTTTGTCGTTTATTACAGCATTGAAACAAATAAAAATCATTATGATATTTTCGAAACTACTTTAGCCTAAAAAACATAATTCAGTAAATTTATGAGATATAATATATAATTATTCAGACGATTTTTAATAATAATTTTTCACCGAAATCTTAAAATCACCGTTGATATTTTTTTCAAATCACCACATATTAGATAAAACTTAATTACTTTAAACATCAGAATTTTTTTCCAAAATAATTGGAATTCCTCTAATAAAACGACAGAAAATAAAATAATTATTAACTCCAAGAGTAATTTTTCTAATTTTTTTAAAAAAATTTTCAATCGAAAATTACTTTCATTGATTATTAAATTCTAAATAATACAATTGTACTTTCCAAATAAGAACAAATAAACTTAATTTCAGTAATCTCATTTCCTCTCCAAAAACATTACAATATCCCCAACAAAACAATCAAATATATATTAGTTTTAATTATCAATAACAAAAACAGTTTTATTTTTCATAATTAAAATCTATTAAACTTTCATAAATATTAATTTCTATTTTGAACAATCATTAAAATCCTCATCAAAAGTATCCATCAAAGAGTAAGCGAAGTATTTTCTGAAGAAAATGGAATTTTGTTTAGCACTTCAAAATTTTATCTCGTACGGAGTATAATCTAACTGTCAGATAAACGTGAAATTGGGGAAAGGAATCGTTACCATTTGCAAATTATCTCTCGCCTCAGGCATTGATGTATTTATGTTTGCATTTGACGTTTAATTAATAAAATGTTGGATCTTCATATAACTCTTTGAAGCACATTATTTCAATTCAGAGTAACTAAAGCTTTAATTGTCTGTCAACATATTGAATGAAATTATGTTAATATTTGGAAACACATTTGAGTACTTGTCAAGATTAGAAAATATATTTAATATTAGTTACAAAAACATTTATTTGATTCTAAAGTTCAATTAAATTTTTGTGATTCATACTTATTTTTTTTATTCTAGCAGAAATGTGTGGTCTATACACACTGAGAGAAAAAACATGTTCAAAACTAACAAGATATGGTAACATTTATCGTGTTTCTGGTTTTATGGGAACCCCAAAAAACTCTGCAATTTTTTTAGTAATCTGTAAAATAAGGCGTTATAATACTTGGTCAAATTTGGTAATTTTATCTTGATACCGTAGAACATTTCCGAAGAACAATTTATTCGATTAAATGAATTCTCCAGTTTTGCATTATTTACTAAATTTAAGGTAATACGAACTATAATTTTTAAAAACGGAAATTTTGATAAAGCGTTACCATATGAATGGAAAAATTGCTTAATGAATGGTTAAAAACCGTATATTTTGGTTTCAGTAACCAGAATTGTGGTACTATTTTTCTTCTACTGGAGATGTCAATACCTTTAATGTAATTTAAACAGATTTTTTTTCTGTGCATCAAATTTCAAAAATGTATTTTTTTCATGTTTTTAAGCAAAAATCAAGAATTATTTTAATGCGTAAGCAGTACTGTATTTTAATGATTAATTCTAAAAGTAACTTTTTATTAATTTTTTCTATGCTATTTTCCATGAATAACAAATTTTAAAACTCATTAAATCATAGAGAATTCATAATAAAAGAAAATTTGTTTACTTGTAAAGTTTATCTCAGAATACGTTTAATGTAACTAACAGATAATCGTGAAATTGTGTAAGGAATCGGTGCTGTCTATCCATTTGCACGGTCTCAGGCACTCACACATATTTTCATTTGACGTTTAATTATTAAAATGTTGGATCCTCATGTAACAGTTTAAGGGGCACAAGTCACAGTATTTCAATTCCCTGCTACTAAAGCTTTAATTGCTTGTCAAGATTTAATGACATTTTCTGATTTAATGAAATATTGTTAATATTTGTGATATTTCCAAAGCATTTATTGAACTATTTATTTGATTCAATTGCTTTAATACATCATTTGTTTTTGTGTTCTAACAAACAATATGAGTAATGCATCGAATTTTAAAAAATAGTTATCTATCATTGTTTTCAACGAAAGACTAAAATTTTTCTAAATCTTTAAAAAGTGTCAGCAGATAATTAATTTTTTTAAGTTCAAATTATTTTATTATTAGACTTGTTTCAATTGTTTAATAAGTAAGGAGATTTAACGTCTTTAAATCTTTTTTAAAAAGAGAAGAAAAGAAAACTCTGACCTTCTTTTGGAAAAAAAGCGGAATTCTCATTTGCAATTCTCTTGCAGAAAAAGAGAAATGCAACGGGGGTCACACAGTGTCGCTACTTCAGCTAGTTGACGGCTGTGAATTGTAATTTCGATCCTGGCAGATGATTAATTATGTAAATGCAGCAAGGCTCTGTTGTGACGGAAACCTCTCTCATGGGTGGTGTAGTAGGTTGAAGAAAGAGGTACCAGCTAAGGCGCTGCCTGCGTTACCAGACCATGGTCAAAATTAGGTGGCGTTCTTATCATGGCTTTTAAAATATAGACAGCCGAAAGACGAGGCTATCTGCTAAGCCATAATTGGGGGATATCTGTGGAGAAATGCATTATGAGATACACTTAAAAAACTGTATTAAGTTCTAGATCAAATTACGATAAAAAGTACTGGCATCCTAAGTACCGATTCCGTAAAATCCGTTTTCACCTTAAAAATCTTTGCAGTGTTTTTTTACAGTAACATTTAATTAATTACAGTAAATCTGCAGTAAATACAGCTGCAAAAATGATGTAAATTGGATTTTTTTGTTCCGTAAAACTTTACCGTAAAATTGGATCTTAAGGTAAAAAGTATCGGCACACTAAGTGGCGGTACTGCCTACCGTAATTTGGTTCGAATTTTTTTTGCAGTGTAAATTGCTTTCTGTCCTAATAACTATTCACTTTATTCTGATGGTATGAACAAATTTATACATTTCATTAGGACAATGGTTAACAATTTAAAATGCATATATGTTAGGAAAAATCAGTGTAGAGTTCGCAAAAAAAAAAATGAACAGTCCACCCAAAAAAACATTATATCTAATGATCGGATTTCATGTTCTTGGACTTAATCTTAGTGGTTTGAGGAGGTGCCTTGATATATACTAATTAGTTAGTGCAGACGATAATTTAAGTTGCGAAATCAGGCACTAAAGTGTATTTTCACTAAATTAACATGAAAACAGGGAATAAAACATTGTTGGAGTGAAATCAGCCAAAAAAATCCTGAGAAATCAAATTTTATGTTTGTGACTTAAAATTTGTTATGGTGTGATTGTTTTTTAATATTTGATTTCTCAAAATTCCACTGATTTCACTCAGTCTTTGTTTTCCATGTAAAATTACATTCTTTAAAATGATGTGAGAAATTGTATACCTTACAGTTAAAAAATCTGTCGACAAAAATTAAGTAAAATAAAGAAAATAGTAAATTTTTACTCGACTGTATTTTTGTCATGAAATCATCTGTAAAGGAACGAACTTCATAATTTTGTGCAAAATTTTTTAACATTTTTTTTCAAAATATTCTCAAGATATGACGATATACGCAAAAGTAAAATTAACATTAAGGAGTACAAACTTTTGATCGCTCTTTTAACCGAACTATTTTCGACCATATTTCCCAGATTGCGGCTGCCACCTCCATCTAAGTTTTCAGAAATGCGACTACGTCGAAACAGGTATGTTTATTCAAAGGAAGTGCGTTTTTGTGTTTTGACTGCGTAACTTAAAATATCTACTGTAGTACTCTCTCTCTGTATAAATATATATATATATATATATATATATATATATATATATATATATATATATATATATATATATATATATATATATATATATATATATATATATATATATATATATATATATATATATATATATATATATATATATATATATATATATATATATATATATATATATATATATATATATATATATATATATATATATATATATACATATATATATATATATATATATATATATATATATATATATATATATATATATATATATATATATATATATATATATATATATATATATATATATATATATATATATATATATATATATATATATATATATATATATATATATATATATATATATATATATATTAGATATATATATATAAATACAAGAAAACACGAAGAAAGTTAAGAAAAACAATAAGTTTCATTTAATGCGCTTATGCTGCAAGTAAACAGAACTCATTAGATATATTTTTTGAAGCTGTTGTTTGTTATTTTTTTACTTATTATTTCCCCCCCCCCTTTTTTTTTCATTTGTCTATTATTTTTCTTTGTTTTATTCTTCATTTTGAACATATATATATACATATATATATATATTTGTTCAACAAATATGTATATATACATATTTGTTCCAAAATTAGAGCATGAAGTTTGAGTTGAAGTTAAGTTGAAGTTGAGAGCATGAAGTCCGAAAAATTTTAATTTTTATACATTTGAAATTTATATCATGAAGTATTTTTCGTGTTTAGTTTGGTTCCGTTTCCATATTTTTAAGAATTTTAGAAATTTTAAATAATTTGTAAATGTTTATCCTGCTTGCTATATAATTCATCGAAAATGTAATTCCAATAATATGGCCACAATACTTAAAGCTTTTAAAGGGACAATTAAACCCACTGTTAGGATTCGAATTGAAGCATTTATTTTAAAATTTCAATGTCGAAATATTTGTTTAAAACATAATGTTCCATTTTTTGAACTTTGGTGATTCAAGGGGTCTATTTTTTGATTCCAAGTGTCTCATTAGGATAAGTTTTGCGCATTTCATTCCATTGGTATTAGGACATTTATTCAAGATGATGTTTATATGGAAAACGGGATTGAATGTGTTAAGTTATACTTTTTTGACATTAATTTGAAGGTAGCTGTGTTAACAGAGATCGTGACAGAATGCTTAGAAAATAATACAAAATATTCACTCTTTCATATATATTTTTCTTTTCTTGAAAGTCTAACAATTGAAAAAAAATCCTTTCTGATAAGGTGACAGCTTTCAGGGCTCGTATACTTTTTTGTGTTTTTTGACAATCATTGAGTTAAGACTTATCATCAAGGCGTTTTTTTTTTTCTTCTTTTAAGTGTTTTCTGCAATTGTATTGAATAGACTCTTGCTATTGATATTTTTCCTTCTTGATTCTTGTGATTTATTTTACTTTCCTGATAAAATTTTTGTTAGAGAGTGCGTTAAGGAAAATTTGTCTTTTTTTTATTTGTCTTTTATACAAGTTTTGCTAGTTCTTAGAAGCATGTCTAAGAAATGCATAAAGGTACAACAAAAAATGGTTTTGTTGGAAACATTATAATAGATAATAGTGTTGTAATAGGCTTAAATAGATTGGATAAGTTTTAGAAGTATTTTAAAGCATGAATTATCATTTATACTCTTGTATAATCATCGATATTTCTTTAGTTGTTCTTCTCAAGTTCGAAAACAATTTTAAAATAGTAATATTGTGATATTTCTTTAGTTGTTCTTCTCAAATTCGAAACAATTAGTAATATTGTGACAAATGATTTGAATTCACTTGAGAATTTTTCAGTTTATTTTAGTTTCAAATTATAATATTTATTCCTGTATAAACAATAATATTTTTTTTACTGTCTCTAAAATGCAAAACTGGAGTGAAAATAGATTTTAATAGGTTTGTGTAGCTTTAAAAACATGCAAATTATCATAAATTTTCATTTATAAACGTCGATGTTTATTTTACTGTCGAACTCAAATGCGAAGCTAGATTAAAACAGATAATAGTTTAAATAGATTCGTGAAGTTTTAAATATATTTCAACTCAAAGGATCATCTATACACTTGTATATTTTGAAAGTATATTTAAATTTATTTGTGAAGTAATTCAAAAATTAAGTGTTAATGTAGTGTTTAACACTGGATATCATTTTTTCAATGTATATTTAAACATTAAATTTCTTTCCCTTGCAATTTGAATCATCACCTTCGTAATAATATTTATGTATTTTTTTTCGTCTTGATCGAACAAATAGATTTTTATTTTTAATATAAATCGAATATATTTAGATCGTCCGGTTTAAATTTCAGAATTACGATTTTAACTTTCGTAAGAATCTGAACCTTGTATGCAGAAATTAACTCTGTATGGTTAATGGCGAAAAAAAAATTGGTTTTATAAAACCAGAATATACGGCATTTAAACCATTCGTTTGGTAATTTTCCCGCTCATGTGGTTGCTATTTAGAGGAAATTATGGTTCTTATTACCCCACACGTCGTGACAAATATAAAATTGAAAAGTAAATTTAACCAAATAAATGGTTTTCATACCATGCTCCACAGGTATCATGAAAAATTGCCAAATTCTACCACATTTATTAAATTTTATCGCATACTATAAAATCATATATTATTGTAAATTTTGTCAAAATCATTACCAAAGTGTTTCGGTAGAAAGTTTCGAGCTTTTTAATTTCGCATAGAGTAAGAAACACTCCAAGTTTTACTATTTCCTTGTAGTATTGAGCATGGCTTTTCACGTCAGTTGTTTATTAAAATTACTATCTTTATATTATTTATATTCCACAGTGTATAAGAATGTTTCGTTTTACTATCATGAGACCTAATAATTAATATATAATATATGAAAAAAAATTCTGTTATTTTGAAAAAAAAATTACTGACATGACAGCGCTGGGCACTGAAGAGGAAAATGTTATTATTCTTTTTACCTGTCACAACTCATATGGATTTGATCAATGCTTCATATTTTTAAGCTTCAGTAAAGCTAGTTTTGAATGATTTTGTTTCTACAATAATTTATATTATATTCTTTTACAATCAAAAATATGAAGAGAAGAGCTTTGAAATGGTCAGTAAGAGTGATTAGCCGTGTCAGCGAAGTTATCAATGTTTTAATTAATCTTGATATTTCTTCGCATGGAAATGATAGAAAATACACCGAGAGGAAAATAATGGTCAAAACTACCAGAACATAGTTTACCTTGTTTTCTACCTCTATGGGATCACCAAAATCTCAGCAATATTTACCGAAGAGCTTTGCTGATGTTTCTGGGAAAATTAACAACAAAATACATTTTTTTTAAAGATATGTTTGGCAGCAAATAAGGTAAAATTTAGCAACATTTGGTAATTATATTATTATAACTTAGAGCTTGACACAGAAATCTTTTATTCGATTACTTTTACTTTTCAGTTTTGTAATTGTTACTAAATGTGTGGTATATCGTGGTGGTGCCAACTGTTGGACGAGTAAAGAAAACCACTAAATTATAATTAAATATAAATGATACTAATTTCTTTTCTTTCAAGAAAACAAACGAAAACACTGGATTGAAAATAAATAAATTGAAATATGCTAGTTATTATTACTTTCCCGTTTGTAGTTTTAGTGTGGTACATTGTTGGTCTGGAGACAGATCCAGAACAATAATAATGAAAACCAGAATTTTCGTTAAACTGACACCATAAGAACGGAAAAAAATTGAAAATGAATGGTTTAAATACCGTACATTTTGGTTGCAATAACCTGAATTATGCTGTCGTTTTTTCTTCCCAGAAAAATTATTATCACACTGTTAGATATTTCTCAGAAAAAATGGTTAACTAACCCTTTATTTAGTTGTTATTTTACCTTATTCAAACAATACAGTCAAATAACCACTAAAAATGATATTCAAACTGTTGACTGTGAGAAAAACCATTTATTGACGTCAAACAACTAGAATTTTTATCTGCGCCAACTAGGTTTAACCTCATAAGGCTATTTAATCCCTTCCTGCTGGGCACACGTTAGAGCCGAGAGGGCAAATTTGTCAATCTCGGGACCGGCTGAAAGGGGTTCGTTCCAATGAGTGACCGTAAACTATTAGAATACGATACATCTTTTTCACGTACATATAGCAAAACACAGAGCTGCTTAACACAAAAATCTACTATTACCCTCTCTCACGACAGAAGGAGCCACCAGATAAACTAATTAGGTCACATTATACACAATTCAACCACAATATAATTCTAAGATCTATAACTTAACGAAAAAAGCTAACTCAAATGTCTATCATCTAATTTCCGGTTACATTTTCTCCTCATGGAAACCATTCTAGTGGTAAATGGCTTTAAGTCTGTAAAGGTAAAATTGCTCCAAACCGTAAACTTTACGGTTAATTGGATGGACAGATTGCTATCGGTTATTTTACTGCAATTTTCGAATAAAACTTTTACCTACAAAGAGTTCGGGAATTTCATTAGATTTTTTTTCACGTGTAAGGACTTCATAATAAAATTTAAGCAAGAATTTATACAAGATCATTATTTGATTGATGCCATATTAATAGAAGATCGACAATAAATACAATTGAATAATATTAATATTGCTTTTTAAGTGTAGATGTATTGAAAGATTCATCAAAAAAGGAAAATTCTAGTAAACCTTAATGTCATGATAAATATTTTGCAATTAACTTTCTTAATAAGTTTTTTCAAAGTTCTTTCACCAAAAAGATGAAAAAAGCAACAGTTTAAGTGATTTACACTAGTAGCAAAGCAAAATTTTAAACTGCATTTGCCATCTTACTGTAAAAATTATCTGGGCATTAGAATGAACATATAACTGAAATATTTTAAAAGTTATTTAACTTTTTTTTTAAGAAATCGCCAATTTTTTAAGAATAGCCAATTCTTCCTCTTAGATGAAAATTATCAAAATCAATTCCATATTCCCATTTTTGCTGAATTTTATGAGCACTGATAATGCAGAATTGGGGAAAGTTTCAAGATAATTATAATATAGACTAGGAGGCTCCGCCCCCTGCTCGCTTACGCTCGCCAACCCCCGAGAATTGCTACGCATTCCTATGTGGTCCACGCCGTGAATCATGGCTCGCTGCGCTCTCTCGCCAATGAACACAATGTTCTAGCACAAAGACATAGTATATTATCATCAAAGACATAGTATTTCATCATTAAAAACATAGTATTGTACTTATGTAGAAGAATTCTATCAATGTTCTTATTTGGTTTTTAAAAAAGTACATTAGCTACTTAGATTTTACATGGTGAAAAAATCAAAACATTAGCTAAATGAGAAACATATTTGCAAAATAAATTATCAAATATTGCAGTTACTCACCTAAATTCAACTAAATGTGTATAATAAATTAGTTAATGCTAGAAATTCTGAAAGTTTTAGAAAAAAATTTTATTATTTAAAAATATAAACTTTAAACCCTAACTTTTCCTTGTGAGATAAACCCTCAAAAAGTCTTTCATTTTCAAGAACACAAAAATTTGTTTTATCGCCAAATTAAATATTTTTTGGTGATCAGGTGATGGTTTATTTAAATCAGTTTCTATATTAATTAACATTTGTGATAAAGTACATAACATTTTAGAACAAAATAAGGATGTTTTACATACAATAAATTAAAATGCATGGCCGTTAGCATTAACCGAGAAATATCACGTGGAGGTCGCCATGCTGCATTTCTAATCGGGGAGTTTTGATTTTTGCAGTTCCCCTTGCCTACTGCCAATAGAAGTTTCAATTAAATTTTTTCCCAAAAAACATTTTTTTCTGCAAAGCTCTAAGAAATTAACACTAAGCATTTAGAATTTCTTTGAAAACACAATTATAGATTTGGCATCTTGGAGCAATAACTGAAAGGCTGTCAAATGACTTAACTCTTGACTGGCCAACATAAAGTTGTCCATGACTAAAAACTTGTTTAGTCAATACTAAACAGATTTTCTCAAAAGTCTGACCTTGTGACTTATTTATAGTCATGGAGAAGGCCAGCCTAATTAATTCCTAATTGAGTTTAAATTAAATATTATCATGTTTTTAGGGCATGAATCTGAAAACATCCTGATAATGCTGACTCTGGTTATTGTTTCCGTTTTTAAAAGTGCTATATGTTGAGCCAACTCATGTGACATTTGCCATGTGACATTTTTAGCAGCAATCATTGGTCGATTTTCTAACGTTGCCATTCGGGGAGCTGTAATGAGGCTTTTTTTTGGTGCCGTGTAAGAGAAATATATATATAGATAGACTACAAAAACGCTTTTCGCTTTCTCAAAACTGTGACTTTTCTCCATAATGACGCTTCTCACCATTTTTAAAATGAACTTAGAAAGATAAGGTAAACTTGGTCATAAGCAACTGTTGCAAACTCAGATGAGTTACGAAAATAGCATGTTATTTGCAAAAAAGCATAATTTCAAGGGACTACAGAGCCTTCGAAAAACAGCCTTAAACATTAGGACTTTATCTTCAAATCACTTATGGAAAACATTCCCATTTAAGTAGTTGAATATTTCTACTTCACTTCCTCGTAAGAATATTATACCAAAACATTCCTAAAATCGATACATGGAATATGTGTGAAAGATCTTAGAAATTTTAGACAGCATTAAGTGCTTACTTAAAATATGAAAGAGAAAATTGAGTCCCAGAAGCACTAAATCTGCATTATTTATTGCACTTATTTTGATTGTAAGTTTGTGATGATTTGAATCCACATAAAATTATTCAGCGTATTAAGATCAATGATACGTGGTTTATTGCACTTTTGGGAGTAGTTAAAGAGTTTTCTCAGAATTTTAGAAAATGCGTTAAATGCCACTTGATTATTAAAACTTGCAAAGATAAGAAATTATTAACCTTAAAGTTGCATCTTTATCTTATAGTTGTTAATACTTTTGGAAAATATTTAATTGAAAGTTATCACTCTTAACCTAACTGTTAATTTTATTTTATTTTATAACCGTCGTTGAACAGCCGACCCAATTTTTTGGTTTTACTACTACTAATGTTCAACTCCATAGCCTTGTAATTTTGAGCCCAATCCAGAAGATAAGGGAGCTCCTGGATTAAGTATTGAGAGAATATTGCCTTCGCGGAGGATTTTTGATGGAACTTACCAGCATTTGAGTTGCATGTAGAGGAAAACCACGAAACCCTACTGCGGTAAGCCTAACGACAAGGGAATTCTATCCCATGATCCGTCTACCACTGAGGATATTTTACGTCAACACTGTGGTCGGTGAAAGCGGGATGCAGAATTCGTATTGACCAGCCGTTGTTGGGATTCGAACCCGGTTCACCTTATGGCAAACGCTCTATTCCATGAGCCATCACGGCTCAATCTAACTGTTAATTAATAAAACACTAAACACTGTAAACAATAATAATGCTACAAATAATCGGTTGAATGTATAAGCATTCGAGCCACCAAAACTTTCGCCTGAAAACTGATATTTACCATAAAATGTTAAGATGATTGATACTTACCATAAAAGATAGATAGATAGTGACATTAAATATATTTAACATTTATTTAAGTAACATTCATTAACATAACATTTATTTAAGTGACATTTATTAACATAGCACTTATTTAAGTAACCTTTATTAGCATAACATTAATAACTAAATGTACTAACGTCATATGAAATATGTTTGACATCTGTTTTTGACACTCTGAAAAATAAATGGATGTTTTGATCTATCGGAATCTAAATTGTTTTTCCGAGTTAATTTATGTTAATTTTTTATTATATGATTGAAATGGAATATGTAGTTCACAAATATAAGCATTTTCCAGATTTCTCCTATTAGATTTTAATAAAAGTTCCAATGGCCTTATAGCTGCTCGTTACATTTGTGCTGTGTATAAATATGGTACCATAACTAAAATAAAAGCTCGTAATTGACATGCCAGGTTTAAAAAAATCATCATTTTGACACCAAAGTCCCACGTCGTATCGGCCATACTCACTTGAGTTTTGAGCTATACTTAGTTGAATTAACTAATTCATCTGTCAAAAATTACTGTTTACTAATGTACGATAAACAGTAAAATTTGTGATACCAATAAAGTTACGTAAACAATATAAACGGTTTAAACGTATTTCAATTTAAAGCTATTTAATTTGAACTAAATTAGCTTAAAAATAAGATAGATAAATATCGCCTGCAAAATTAATTTTAGTCAAGAAATTTGCTGTTTAATGCTTAGAAAAATAAGAGCTTGTTTATATCCCCTCGTTGTATTTCTGGATTTCTTCGTATCAATATTTTATTCAAATTCCGTTAAAGTACTTCTATCAAAAATCCTCTTTAACTGATGCTACTTGAATTATAAAAAGATGAAATTGCAAAGAATTGTAATGCGCTGCAGTTAATAAAATGTTTATTAAAGTAGCGATTGAAAGAAAATTAATTTTGCTGCAATATAATTATAGAAAATGTATCGATTACTCATTTAAAATTTTATTCCCTTCAAAAATATACAAATAGGAAAAACAGTCGACATGTATCTCAAGAATTCGCTCCCATTTTTAAGACTTTTCAGACGTAAATGTAAGAAACAAAAATAATTTGAAAAAAACCCGTTGCTAATGAAAAATGAAAACATAAAGGTGAGAAACAAAACGAGAAAAATCACTGTAGCCGGGAGGGGCAAATCAGGGCAAAATGCATTTCCACACGTGATGGCGAGGTGATGAGGAACTAATGTTGTTAAAAAGGTAGTCAGTAATCATGAAGTTTTGATTTAGGTAATATTTTATGGATTCAAGATATTATTTATTTATGGATATTATTTATTTAAAGTTAATAATTAGCTTATAATCATGCAATGGGGGAATAATATTAATCAAGAAACACTTTACTGAGCAAAAAAGTAGGACAATGGAAAATATTAAGTAAGAGAAAAGTTTGATTTTAAATCAAATTTATTTAAGAAAAACCGAACATTAATTAACAATATGAAATATAATGTTATAAAGTATTAAATACAACAAATGCTTTTGAAGGATTTGTGAGTTAAATATTTTTGTTAATACCCGCTTGCATTGGTGAATATTTAAAAAATATATAATTCAATTTTGGGTAGTTTCAATATCAGTGATATTCAAAATAATTTATTGAAATGTTCATTTCGAATATTTCTTAAGAGTGTTGTAATAGATTTTTTGTTATTCATTTTTTATTTATTTCTGGGGAAAATAAAGAAAATTCATTGGAATCATTTAAAAATATTTACATATTACAGAAAGCATACTTTGAAATATCTTCATTTATCTGTAATTATACCCGAACTGATCTTTTAATTCGTAAATGTTGAAGTCAATTTTCGTTTTAAAAAAAAAACAAGGGTGTTTTGTAATCATAATCATCGTCAGACTTAAATCATTTCCTTATCAGCTTTAAATGAGATGATATTGGGAGAAACAATTCGTCTTTCCCTCAATCGTTTAGTTCATCTAATAATAGAAAACTAATTTATAAAGCGCAATGATCATTTCATTTGGTATTAGTCATTTAATTACACCGTTTCTACATTTTGAAATCCACATCATGATCACCTAACGATTGATTTCATAATGAAACATTTATAGTCTCTGGAAATATCTCTAATGGTGGAAACAATTACATCATGTTAAAATCAGCTTATTTTGAGTTCTTTAAATTTTTAAGTTATATGCATTAAATGACCACTACTTATGCTTTTGAACGTAATTAAAATTAATACTATATTAAAATTTCGTTGAATTTTAGTACACTATAGTATATTAAATAGTGTTTTTATTGTTTCTGATGCATAGAACTAAAAGTTTCTAAGAATTCCAAAAATGAAAAAAGATCCTGTGAAAGCACAAATAGAAAATTTATGAGAAAAACTATCAGTGCTACTTATGATACGCAATTTGGACAATTCCACATTTCACGAGTAAGAAAAAGTTATTTCGTTACGGAAATATTTCATAAAACTATAAGAAAATACAAACGAAAAATCAAATGAATGATTGTTCTTATTTTAAGTAAATATAAGTTGTATGCACTAAATGATCACTACCTATGAAATCTACTTTTCTAGGTAAATAAAATTTTAATACTATATTAAATTTAAAATATTAAATTTTTTAAATACAGTTGTGCTGCTCTTTCCTGCTAGGTTCCTGCTAGTGGATATCTTGTATAAGTCATTTTTGTAAGGTGACGAAGTTTCTTAATAATTGTTCTTTAATGTTAATTGTTTACCAATTCGTTATTAATCATTTGTTTAAAATTTTAATAGATTAACATTTTTGAACTTTAATATATTTCTGATTGTTCTCGCATTAATTTTATTATTTTTCTAAAATTATTGTTATGTGGGTCGATCATTCACTCTTAATGCTCTTAAATAATCATGAAAATGTTTTATTTGTTTTAAAATCATCATGTCTTGATTTTTCTCGCATTATACTTCATTTAAGTTTGATCCCCACTGGCCAAAGACTTCCCTTGCAGTAAATGGTGACTGGTACACGTTAAATCTGTCGGGACGCAAAGAACACCATGTCCCCATAACAAATCAATACCTCTGGCGTTACTGAATCGGAGATAGATCGTTCTCTGTTTTAGGTCAAAATTACGATCTGTAGATGCATGAATGGGTTCGCCTTAAAGGCGGGCTGAAATTATGTGTGGCTGAAGTCGTATTCTTAGCCATTGATGGCGCCACTGAAATTATATGCAACTGAAATAAAGACATACTTTATAGATAATGCTACTAGTTTATTTAAATTACTAATAAACTTATTGTGTTAGAAGAATACATTCTTCAATTCTTAAATAGAAGAAAGGGAATGAACATTGTTTTTCTTTCTTCACATAAACCTCATTTTTCTGTCAGTTAAAGAGATTTCTTCCTCAAAATGATATTCTTTGTTTTAGAAAGTAATTAATATACGATCCAAAAAATTAGATTGGGTTGAAAATGAAATTTTATTTGCGTTTAGAAGCAAAGATAATAAGTAAGGAAACCTTAATTGCATTCTAGAAATTCATGGTATCTTTATAATTTAGTTGTTTTCAAAACCGCAAATTTGAATGAGAGCAAATAGTAGATGTGAAATAAGTAAACCTCAATATGGTTTAAAAAATTTCTAACCAAAGAGTCGTCATGATAAAGGGATGATATATTAGGTACCTTAAGTAAATAAATCAAACAACTCAAAAATTTAATTTAATCGAAATTTTGAGTTTTAAAACAGGAAGTTAAGGTATAAAAAATATTGAAGTGCTGCATGTTAAACATGACTCTCTTGATCTGCATTGCTCCCTGGTATTGATTTTGGTAAAATTTACTATAAAGTATAATTTTATAATGTGTGATAAATGTGGTAAATGTTGTCATTTTTTATAATACTTTAGAGCATGACAAAAAAACATTTATTCGGTTAAATTAGTCTTCAGTTTTATATATTTTTCTAAATGTGTTTTAATAAGAACTGCAATTTTGAAAACCAGAATTTCTTTTAAACAAACCAAATTCCACTAAATGAATTGTTTCATCACCCTAAATTTAGATAGATTTACAGTTCTTTTACCAAAAATATCATTAAAGTAAAATGTGGTAAATTTACCAGAATTTTTTCTCTAAGTAGACTTGATAAATGGCGTTAAGGCTAAGAAATTCTAAGCCCGTCTTTTACTTTCTGCTTTGCTTATTGTTAATATGTTTTTTTAATTTTATTTAATGTATCTGTACAGGTGCTGCAACAATATTTTATTTTACTGAAATTAAAAAAAAATTCTCTTGAAAGACAAATTAGGTTTAGGTCTGTAACATACTAAAGTAATAGCAGCAAACGAATTACAAATGTGTCCAATAATGATTTTATGAACTTATTAAAATACATTTATTACAGAATATAACACTTTATTGGGAATGTTATACTTTATTTTAGTATTAATGACCATCCTTTCTTTGATTTAACAATCAGTCTTGGACATTTTGGCATTAATTTTACCAAGCTTTTACATTTTTGACAATTTTTTCATCTCTGTCCGATACCTGTATTTAAAAAAAATTAATCCAGGGAGCTCCTCGAACATTTTAAGATGGCACTTTTTTCTGATATTTATTTTTAATATATTTATAATTTATTATTCATCATTTATAATTTATAATTTACTATTTAAAATTTATTAATTTTAATTTTGAAATTATGCCAGGAAAGCAGAACATCCTGAAAACTTGTCAAAACACGTTGGAAAATCCCAACTTTTGGATATGAAACATTTTGTTTATTTTTCGCATTATTTTCTCTCTTGCACTTGCCATTGCATTTATTCAACAAGATACAAAGACCCTACTCTTTCCAAGAAGTCCATCAAAATTTTATTCTAGAATTTAGGCAGGTTTTCATGCAAACCAAATAAAAATAAATGGAATGTAATGCTATATCAAGAGAAATGGTCAGAGATTTCTATCACTTCCTTTTTCTTCTTCTTAAGATTGGTATTTTCATTGCACTGATCTTTATCACGGAACAATAAATATCAAATAAAAAAAAAGTTGAAATAAGAAAATCGAACACTAACAGTTGGATCAATTTAATACACTCGTAAATATATCAAATAGGTATTTATTCTCTAAAATAATAAAAAAATAAATAGAAAATAATGCTGTATTAAAAATAGTGAATTTGGCGGTTTGTAATATTTTTGTTACTTGAATCTTTTATCTTATGATTTCACCAATAATTACTACAGAACAATTAATGACACAAAAAAATCTGGCAATAAAGCACCCAGAGATCTCGAAAAAGAAGTGTATACGTGACCAAGAACTGAATTACAGTGCGATAAGGAATTCTAAAAACCATTCAATGTATACAAAAACAAGAGAGAGAAAAAGAGAAAGTATTTCTTTTCCTTCGCTGCGAAAAATCAAGTTATTTACGCTGAGCAAATCCCTTGTTAGTTACGTTTTCTTATTGTTTTTCTTATTCCACGGGATCAAATAAAACTATTGCTACTTCATGTAAAATATAAGTTAATTTAAGCTTCATTTACGCTAATTTATTATAGTTTTTTTCTCTTCTAAACCATTCAATGGTTTGTATTTTTGTAAATGCTAAATAAGAGCAATTTAAATTTATTATAATTTTTTTAAAAATAATTAGAAAAACAGGCAAAATCTCTTAGAGTAAATCAAGTTTTATCTAGAAACTCACAGACAGCTTCTGTAATAATAAAAACTAGAAGCATTTTATTGCTAAACTTTCCGACCAAAAAATATTTTTGTGTAGCTCTTAATTAAGAAAGTACTGTTACGTTTGTTAGAAAATTAATTTTAATACGAAACTACTATATTATAGATTAGTACTTGCCAAAAACTAATAGAGCTAGACGATTTTGAAATTTGTAATATTTTCGTACAGGAATTTAAAATATATTTGTTGACTTTTGAGATTAAAATATTGAAACATTTTATTTCCTATTGTATTAACTTATCCTCTTTTATATATTTTCATCGCGATTATCTTTTGCTGTCTCAAACAATACTTTATTTTCTTACCTTTCAAGAAAGTTCTAATTCTAGGAAATGAGAACATGATTAGCTAAAAATATTTTTAAAATCAAATATAAAAGTTGTCTGAAAAACATGGTGATATTCCTTCTCTTCCTTCTGAAAAAATTTATTATTATTAATCATTTTATTTATTCAGTTTTTGCTTTCGTAATCACACAGATATTTGAGAAAATATTTCATTTACAGTAAGATTTTTTATTAAAAGAAAAGAAAAAAACCTTTTTTATTAGCATCTTTAAGTACATTAATATTTTTTTCTTTCATCATTCCCAAGAAAACAATAACATTCTCCTCTCATAAAAGTTGGGCATAAGATACCTCATTTCTTTGAACATAAATTTTGTTATTAAATCTGCTTTGACTTAAAAAATCCTTTCAAATCACAGATCCTTTGATAGGTTTAGGTACAAAATGTGTTCAGAGATTCCTTTTAACTTTTTAGGGACAGGAACGAAAAAGTTTTCAGAATTTTTCTTAAGATTTTATTTTGGTAATTCTGTTATGTGAATAAAAAATGTATTATTTAATAAGTTTATTAAAGCAAAAGTTTGGTAATATTTTAAAGTGAACTGTTCACAAAGTGTCGAGTAAATGTTTGTAACTTATTTTGAGGAATATCAAATTTCTGTATCAACTTATTTCATAGTTTTTTTTTAGATTTCAAAATTTTATTTTCTGTTAAAAGGGTAATAAACTGAAGCAAATACTTTGGTAAGAATTGATATTTGTTTCCCCATCATCTTCTTGTACTGGACATTATAATTCACTTTCTTCAAAAACTGTTAAATGTATTAATGTTTAATTTTTATAAGGATGAGTACGTATTTGAATTTACATTATAAACTTTAACTGACATATGATTATGGAAAAATGTTTCCATAAATTCAAATATTTGTTGAAAAAATCATCAGGAAGAAAACTAGAAACTTATTTATAATTTTTAAAGATCTATTCAAATATATAAGGCCCAGTTAAGATCTTTCAAATCGAATTAAGGTCTGTTTTAAAAATAGGAATAAATATCCTACTTTCTAATAAGTGTTAATTAAGTATATGAACTTCAAAAAGCATGATATTACGTGTAATTATGTATGAGTCGCCTTTATTAAAAAATAAAGAGTGATTAAGTTTTGTCTATGAATAAATTACAAATATCCTTGGTAGGGTTCTCATTATTCGCGTTGTTGCTTTTTTCATTTGTAGTACGAGTATGCTTTGTAATTTTGCGTATCTGCACAGTTCACGCAGCCAATAATTTGTGTTTTTTAATTATGGGCACAATTTGCATACAATTATAAAATTGGTTTATTCAAAGATAATTCCAAGCAAAAAAAATTTAGTAAATATTTATTATTTTTTATTATGTATTAAATGATAGTTGCAACAATTTTGAATAGTAAGAAGCAAAATTTTTACGTCCTTTTAAATTATGTAATTTTGCATGGCAAAATATAAAACACGAGTAAAATCGGTTGAATAGTTCCTGAGAAATAGACTTTTAAATATACGACTTCTTTATGAAATAGAATTTTAAATATTCCCGAGAAATAGGATTTAAAACACACGACTTCTTTAAACTTCGATTTCTCAGGGACTATCGAACCGATTTCGCTGTAATTTTGTATTTTGCTACTTAATATTACATATTTTAAAATGGTGTAATTGATTTTGAATTGTATACCTATACCTTACACATTTTTTCGTCTATTATTTAATAAATCAATACGAATTTACAAGTATATATTGAAATTTTATTTATATGAAAATATCTTTGGACAAACGAATTTTATAATTGTGTGCAAATCTATTTTTAACTTCACTTAAAAAGTTCTCGAGACATGGCGAAATACGCAGAAAGTAAAAATGACATTAAGGGGTCCAAACTTTGGACCACTCTCTTGATCCAAACTATGGGGACTCCATTTCCCAGATTGCAGCTACTCTCTATATTCTGTTGGTCAAATCCGAGTTCATTAAATAAACGTATGCTTATTCAGAAGAAAAGCTCTTGTGATTAAGTTTTCCGTCTTTTTCGTTTTTCAGATTTTGTAACTTAAAATGTCGTCTGCTCTAATTAAATAGCTTATTTGAGGCCACACCCTTAAATCATTAAGAACGAGCTCTTGATCGTGAAGATCCGATCATTATATCAACAGTTATTCAAGGTATGACCTTTCTTCTTGCTCATTGCACATTGATATACTTTTCCGATCCATTTAAAACCAAATAGATTCCTTAAAATAAATTTCAGTACCAGTGATAGAGGCTTTTGAGACATAGTAAATTTGTGTACCTGTTTTTAAGTAATACCTGCTTAAAGCAATAAATTTAACTGGCCCTTTTTTTTCGTGTGGTTTCTAAAAATTTTTTTAAAGAGTTTAGCATTGATATCTTTTCGATGACAATAATGCTTATACGAGGAATTTAAAACCAACTATCTCCCTTAATATTTCCTGATTGCATTCATTAAATTTTAGTACCGGTGAAAGAGGTTTTTCGGTCTTTGAAGATTTTTGGTTAGACTCTGTACATAGGTAACATCTTCCGTCCGTTTTTCGAGATTCTGAAAATAGTGCTTTTCACATGGATGCTGTCTCGATGATTTTACAACTACCTATATTTTGTTGCAAGTTAAGAAAAAAGCATTATCCTAATGAGAAACTTTGTTTGCATCAAAGTTCACGCCAAATGGCTACCAAGCACCCAGAGCGAACGAATATCTACATCGCCAACTCGTGAAACGGCACAGCATAGCCTTTTTTTACCTGCTTTTGTAAATCGTGTGAAATAAGGAAAGCAAAATTCATTGAATAATCAATTAACAAGTAAAAAAAAGTAATAAAAATTTTATCTAAAAATAGTAACAAACATCAGCTATTTCGTTCTCATTTTAAGAAACTAATGAAAGGATAATAAATATTTCTTGAAGAAGATTTTCTTCTACAGCAAAAGAAAAGTGAAAATTTTTTATCTTGCATTTGATATGTTAAGGACTTGTCTACATAAGACTCGCCATTTTTAGTGGTTCAATCAAATCCAATGCTCAAGAGACGTCATATAGTTGTTTCTTTTTTGAAGAACGAATTTTCTCCTTATTTATCGAAAAATGTAGCCAAGTCTCTAGGATTCCAATCAGACTACGAAACTATAACTTATATTTTTTAATAATTACACTATATATATCGTAAGTGATAGCGCGAATTAAATTTATGTCTGACATGTTTAACTTTTATAAGCTTTTATATTGTATTGAAACCATATTTGTATAATTTGATAACGTAATAAAATAGAACTATATGCAATCGAATAGAACTATATACTTAAATGCTATACCATAATGGTTTTCTCTTAACTTGCAACGGAGTATAGATTCTTTTATATGTCTTGGATACATTAATCCAATTTTAGTACAGGAGACAAAGGTTTTTGAGACGTAGAAGATTTTGAGACTTAGAAAGGTTTTGGGTAATGCCGTATTTTAGGATAGCACTTCATGAAAAGGTTTTGTATTTAACAGAACCCTTTTTTTCTAATTTTCCAAATTTTCGGAATCTTACCAGTCAGCTTCACTTAACTTTCTTTCATCATTTTTTTTTTCAAATGGAATGGGGATTTTAATCTCCCCTTTGATACCTTTTGATTTAAGAAGCATTATTCGTTTATTATTCATTTCGATTTTCATGTGGAGGAATATTTTAGTCCTAAATTTTTAATCCTAAAAATTTAAAATAGTCAAATTTTATCTCAAGGATGGTAAAAATACCTATACTTTCATTTTATTTTTCTTTTGAATATTTCATATTTTTGATAGTTTAAAGTCATCGTTCAAACTTTGCTGTATTGAAGTTCAATAAATCCCTTAGATCAGTGTTCCCCAACCCCCGGTCCATTGATCATATGGACCGGGGGTTTCCCCTTTTCATTGAAACTGAATTTAAATTCCTAGGTATATACCCAAATTAAAAATATATGTGTACCATTAAAAATTTTATTTATTTAAAAAAAAGGGTCCCGAAGGTAGTGACATAAATTTTTAATGTTTGTAATGTATCATTATCTCCAATTACCCCCAGATGGAACCGTCTCATTGCAAAGAAACAAGCTCAGGAACCGTCTCATTGCAACTTGATTTAACGTTCTAGTAAGTTAAAATGTTAAATCACTTTATATTTATTTTTTGGTGTTATATTTATTTTTTGACATGATACAATTAAATTAAAATAAGTCCATCAAAATAATCAAAATATAAAAAATCAACGTCCCCACCCCCAGCTGGCAGCGGTAAAATTATCAAACGTTGACAGGTTCGCTGTGATAAAAAGGTTGGGGAACACTGCCTTAGGTAATTAAATAGTGTTCGTACTTTATTTTTTGTATTATCATTCATTTTTTCCCTTTTTTTCACACTAGACTTTAGAAGTTTTGCTCTGAAATTACGGTAAAATAACCGGTATTAGTCGTTCCACAAACTAACCATAAAATTTATGGTTTGTAGCATTTTTTACCGTTACGATTTGGAAACAGTTTAACACTGGTATGCCTAAGAAACCTTTAATACAAAGCTATACAATTTCACAACCATTTACAGCTAGCATAGTTTTTAAACCATAAAAATAGAACTTGAGACAGACATTGCAGCTCTGTGGATGCTGAGCCATTTATGCGTGTATTGTTATAACCACCATTTACGCATTTATTCTTGTAGTCCAGGATCACCGATTATAGAGTACAGGACACTGGAAACTCTTTATATATTGAAGGAATGGAATGAATAGTGTGGTATCAACGCTGGGATTCGAACCCTTGTTTAGCTGGTCATGATATAAAATGTTAGTTCTCTCATCCACAGTATGTACCCAGTTGCTCCGAATAAAATAGCTTCATAATATGTACATATTTCGCGCAGATAGAATCCTGATTGTTTAAACCATATCAGGTAAAACCAATCAGCAAACGTTTTTCCTCAAACTTAACAGTTTGAATGCCGTTTTTTACGATTATTTAATAGTTTTGGTTGAATACGTTAAAATAACATTTAAATAAATTGCTATTTAATCATTTTGATCAAAAAATCTCTAACAGTGTTTCTAACGCACTTTCACTTCAACGGAAAAATGATATAATTAGCAGCAGTTTATAATTTATAAGTTTTTTTTTCCATCAAAACTTAACCGAGTTAAACAGAAGAATAGAATAATAATGATTTTGACAGCAAGACATTAAGTTTGATATTTTTGATGTAAATGCCACTTAACCTAAAACATAAAACCTCAAATCAATTTTTTTTTATAAATAAGTCTTTCTAAACCTGCCTCGAATGAAAGTGAAACTAATGGTTCATAAAAGAAGTTACTCGAAAAAACCCATTTATCAAAAGAGGAGTTTCAGTTATAAATTGATGCCACTATCATTTGTCATTAGAAAATATAAATGCAATAAAATTAAATAAAAGAGATTTATTTTCACTAAAGTGGCAAAGAAACAATTTTCTACTCGGTAGTCCAAATAAATGGGGTTGAGAATTTTATTTTTACTATTAATGGGAAACATTTAAAGTTTTGTGAAGAAAAAAAAAAAGCTTTTTTTAATAAAAAATATATGTTAAAAATTTATATTCGATCATTTTTGTATTTTAAATTTGCGTTATAAGTTAAATGTAAAACAAACATACTCTTAAAATTTATCATAAAATAATAATATTTTAAATAAACTACGTGTTCTTAAATATGTAACTTACGATTCGAAGAGCGTAGCAGCAGACGAATTTATGAATCCGTACAATACGGAGAAAAAATGGATTACTTTGAGCAACTTTTGGTTTAATGATTGAACTTTACTCGCTAGGACTCAATCTTAATATCTCAAGATGGGGTGACATCATATATGCTAATTAATTAGTGCAGAGGATATTTTAAGTTTCATAATCAAACAACAAAACGCACTTTCTTTGAATAAAAATACCATCTTTTTGATGAATTTGGGTATCTGTCCCCCAAAATATAGGAAGTTGCCGCAAATCTGAGAAATATGGAGAAAATAGTTTAGTGAGGAGAGTTTTCCAAAATTTGGATTCCCTAATGTTAAACTTATTTGTTGCAATTTTCGCCACATCTCAAGAACATTTTAAGAGAATTGTAAGAATTTTTCCACACAGTTATAAAATTCGTTTATCCAAAGATATTCCATGGAAAAAAAACTTTTAGTAAATATTTCATATTTTATTATTTTATTTAATAATAGTCGAAAAATTTTGAATTAGTTAGTAAATATTTCATATTTTATTATTTTATTTAATAATAGTCGAAAAATTTTGAATTAGTTAGTAAATATTTCATATTTTATTATTTTATTTAATAATAGTCGAAAAATTTTGAATTATAAGATATACAATTTTTTACATCATTTCGAAGAATGTAATTTTACGTGGCAAAATACAAAATCTAAGCAAAATCGAACAAATTTTCAGTTTTTTATTTGAATAACTAAATATTGTGTATCTCAATATAACTCAATAAAATAAATATGCAGAAATATTTTATACTGTTATGAAACAATATTATTTGCATTTCATAATAGAAAAGAATTTTAAGAAAAAAAAATTCTTGCCAACAAAATTGCAGAAGTCATCCAAATCTAAAGAAAATGCAACTTTGAATTTAACTCCTCAATAATTAAGGGGTAAAATTCTCAAAACAAATTATTATTTTTTTAGATAAAATTAAAATAAGCCACTTTTCAGTTTCCTGACGTGCATACTTTCATTGAAAATCAATTAATTTACAAAAATTAATAATATGGCTGAGATTTTTAAAAAATTTTAACTCTTTAAGGCTGTAAAATTCTGCGAAAAATATTAAATTATAAAAAATCAATTATAACAGTTTCTATGGTTCATTTTATGTAGAAATGGAAATAAGAAAATTCTAAAAATATCGAATGCACGAATATCGATAACATGTTGCAAAAATATAATAATTTTCAAAAAGCTTATTCAATGCACTATTTTATTTTAGGTTGATTCTGAAAAAACTACCTTCTATCCTCAACAGAAAAAAATCTCTAGAGATTCAAATAACATCTAAACAAAAAAGCGTGCATGTGAAAAACTTTTGTTTTTGCAGGAAAAACCACTGCTTTTTTTCCATGAATGGCTAAAAACTTTATAAATAATGCAGATAGAGAATTGATTTTTTTCAGTGTGTTTGGAATTATTTTAGAATTTAACATACGCAATAATTTATTTTCAATACTTCTGCCAACATTTGTTTGTGATGCCTTAAAATTAAATTAAGAAATCTAATAATTAATTTTCATGTCATAAAAAATCATTTGCGACATCATCGCATACACAAAAGCAATTTTTCTGTTTAAGAAGGAATCATGCTTTATGAAGCATGAACTACAATTTCATTAAAACTAATTTAAAATTATTACTCAAAACAATTTAAGTGGCTCACATTAACTTAAATTTCTATTTTTTTATTATTATCAAGGAAAACACAAGAATTTTTCTGCATTCAAGCAAAACCTTTACGGATTTTAAATCTGATAATTGTATATTATTACTAGCTGACCCGGCAAACGTTGTTTTGCCATATGATTTATTTCTAGAGTATGAAAATATATTTTATTTATTGTAAGTGTGCGCGTATGTGGTATGTGAGTGGCAGTGGCATGGAGCGCTGTGAACGATGACGGAAGGTGAAAATAACAACACACCAAATAATAATTTTTTAAATTTATTGTAACTTTTTTTTATAAATTATATATACAACTAATTCTGAAAATATTAGTAAACAATATTAATCTCTTAGTGCAATGGAGTGTACAATATTTTTTGTCATTCCGTCTTTTGCTAACACAAATAAACTGGATGGTTTACCCACTCGAGAGCATGCCACGTATAATTGTCCGTGTGAAAAACATGGTGTGCTCAAATCTAAGCCACAAACAGACATTGTTTGGCCTTGTCATTGCAAATGCCAATCTAATGGGGAACTGAATGCGTTTAAATTGAATTAGCACATCTGTGGGTATAATAGGGATTCGTGGAAGTAATACACTTTCACCCCGGAATTTTCCATTTAAAATAATGACTTCGATAACGTTGTTCATTAATTTTTAAACGACCAATCGCGTGCCGTTGCACAGCTGTGGTGGGTTCAAACTACGAAGCAAAATAACAGGAGATCCAACTTTAAGTACTAAATTATGCGGTGGCATGCCTGGTAAATCCAATGAATTTAAAAACTCTGTTGGAAAATATGCAGCTTCCATGCGATCGCAAACTGCATCAACGGATTTGTATGTCACCATGTTACCTGGCAATAACTGTTGTATTTTCAGATTCAATTCGTTGACGTCCACATTGATGGTGATACAGTATATCATCAGTCATCGAATCTTTTTGATTATCCCATAAAGTTTCTATTCTGCCCGGGAAACATGTAGTTAATACTATAGCGAATAGTACACGAATTTGCTTAACAGTACAGTTCAATGCTGCTTCAGCAAGCATACATTCCCACTGGTTGTCATCTTCCAGCAAGCCGAGTGCAAGGCATGCATCTTTATACGTTGAATGCTGATGCCCATCGACTTTACGTATATCGCGAAATGACAATGAGCCGGTGACATTAACCAACAACAGTCGAAGATAAAAGCACTCAGTCTGCCTTGGATTGACTGTAAATACTCTCCCCAAGGCCTTTGATTTGAATAAACCGGGACATGCTTCAACCGGTGTGCCTTGCTTGCGGGATATCCATTTTTTTGTTTGAGACCATATGAAATAGTGTGGTACTTCTGAGTAAAGTAATGTCCGTGCAAAAGCATTAAAAGCATCAGCACGATTACACAATTCAAAAAATTCGGTGAGTGTAGTTTTTGGTGGATTTATAGCTCTGTCAATCGCTGTCTCGTTCGTGAAATATACGCGCTGACCGTTTTCAAGATGGACGGCTAAATGAATAACGGTTGGATCCCGTTCATGAATTAGGAAACCAAAGATACGCCAAACTGCTTCATTGGAGCTGATGTACCGGCCAATTTGGTACAGCGTTATTTCATCGTTGTTATTCACTGGAGGGGCAGTCACATTGGTATTTTCAACTCGAAATACTGCCATATCACTGCCTTTATTCGCATACTTGCAAATATATTTGATGCTCTTCACTGAACTGCAAAACTCTACATTAATATGAGCTTGGAATGTTTTGCTCAGTAGAGGTGAATAAGGCACCACCCAACGATTGTCAATGTCAATGTCGATGTTGCTGATATTTTTAATAAACGATTGTCCGCCATTATCGGAATTTCTTCGACGATGTATTGGATATCCGTCAACATTTGTGATCGTATCGTTAGTGAAATTTTTAGGAAACCCTTTGGTACATTTTCCATTTGCCATACACGGCGATAAACGATTAAAATTGCCGCATGGGCCATGAATCATGTTAACTGCAACAATATCAAACAGCAATTGATCAGTAGACGGATTTGGAATTTCCGCAGAAATTACACTATCGATTTCTTCAGGACGTATTTTGCTGATTAACCAAATCAAAATGTGCGCATGAGGTAATCCCCTCTTTTGCCATTCAACCGAATACATCCAGCAACGTGTAGGACCAAATACTTGTAATTTCGTAATGAAATTTATTAAAGACTTTAACTTTTGTCTGAATACACGTGCTGTAATGTCATGACGATGTATTGCATTTTGGCCGGGAAAAAGCAATGATGTAATCTCTGGCCATTTAGGATTACACGTGAACGTGATAAACAAACACGGTCGTCCGTACTCGCGCACGTAATTCAGAGCATCCTGGATATATTCTTGCATATGACGTGGACTGCCTATATATGATGATGGTAGAATGACCGAGTTACCAATTTCGGCGGCATCGGCGCTGCTGACAATAGCGTCTCGCAAGTGAATGTATTCTTCAGCACGCAGCTGTTGTTGATTATATCGCAAGTATCGTAGTCGTTCACTCTCTATCTTCACGTACATGTCGACCATGAATTGTTGACAAAGCTCACGATATCGTAGAATGATGTTGTCCTGACCGCGTCTATTCATCAACTGATACGCATAATAATCCTTCGCACTAACATTCTTGTTTGTTTCGGCTCCTGTAATAATATATACTAATAAATATAATTATAAATAAATAATAAAAATATAATTATAAATAAATAATAAAAATATAATTATAAATAAATAATAAAAATACAATTATAAATAATTCATGAATAATTATAAATCATTAATAAATATAATTGAAATTAATTAACATTAGTTTAGTTTGATAAATTGAAATTAATTAAGTTCTTTGTTAAATGAGTAATGTTCAAGTCCACAATGAATGAAGTACCTGTTGCGGGATCACGTTGTTTAATATTTACGCAATATCCATCTTGTCCCTTCCAAAAAATTAGCGGATATTGGAGAGCGTCATATGAACGGTGTGTTTCAGCAATGAACTGGAGATTATTATTTCTTCTACGAATCACGATTTGTCGTGCAGTTGTTCGATCGCCAACCATGATTCCAGCAACGTCGTCAACAACAGGTGCATTGAATCTACGAATATGCTCTCCAACAGGTGTTTTATCAGGGCTGATGACAATAGCGTGATGATCACTTTGTAATTTAGGCAAGTGTGATTTGAATATTTTCAATAATTCATTGTGCTCATTCAATAGAGCGTCCAGCTCACCAACGATGCGTTTGGCAAAAAATGAATTGAGGTGATTGTATTCACAACGTGCGTCTACGCGCGCATCTTTGCCGCCCATGAAATAGATTTGCAAAAATTTATGCGCTTCGTTTGGCATTGGCAGCAATGAGCCCACTTTGTGATAAATTTGACCTTTGACTTTAAATGTTGAATTGAATTGTTGACCATATACCGTATTATTTTTAACTATTTCTGTTGCTCCGAATGATGTCATTTGGAAACAGGAATTGAATGTCCGAATTGATTTCAGGAACACATTTGAATCTGGATTCGTGCCAAACAGTAAACCCTTTAATGGTTCAGGTGGTGTATCAATTACATGTAGTTGTACCTTTCCTGATGAGCAACACATCCCGGCTGGCTCATTTTTGAACTTAAGAGCATTGCAATGCAGGCATTCCTTGTCCATAGCACCAATTACGACTTTTGAATGAGCATAATATTCAACATTAGGCTCATACTCGAATGCTAGGCGCAGGAAAGACTGAGAGTTAAAAGATCGATGTGCCTGTTGGCGTTGTTGTTCATTTACTCTTAGTCTGTTAAATGTGAGTCGGCGCGATCGTCTTTGTTCCAATCTTCTTTCTTCATTTCGTCAGCTCGTGCATCTTCTGATTCTACTTGATGCAATCGTGCCATGCTCTCACGTGCATCAGTATTGTCTTGCTGGATTTGTTCTGCGTTTCTTTCGGCTCTTGCATTCTGCATGAATGTAGCTTGACATGTTTTACGGCCCAAGGAAGCCCCTCTACGTCGTTTTGGCATTCTTTGCTGTTAAAAAAAAATTAAATTACTTAATGATGAAAAAAAGTATTATGTATTTATTTATATTTTATTTAAGTTATAATTCTTTTGGAGCGTTTGGATGAGAGTAAACTTTGTGAGCTGCGCGCGCAGAAAACGACAGGATAAAGTTAGCCATAGAATGAAATTAATTAAAAATATATATTTTTACTTAAATAATACCTTTCTGATTGATTTTAATATTTATATTTGATCATTACAGCATTTTTATTATTTTAAATTTTTTTCCATACGCCAAAAAAGTATAACCTCTAACGCATATACATAAGTACGCACACACTTTTTTAATTTAACATACTTTTCATGATATTTCTCTTTTGAAATAACAGAGCAGAATTACTCTTAAAATCAATAATTGTATCAATTAATTATAAAATAGGAATGAATAATGACAGCTCTGCAGATTAATAAATTAATAAAAATTTACTTGAAAATAACACTTAAATAGTAAAATGATATTTGTAAACGTATGATGAAAAACAGCATAGTAGTAATGTGTTTATTTATCTTTTATTACTTAACCTACCTTTCACAATATTTTTCCTTCAGAATAATACAGTAGAAATACTCTAAATATTAATAATTATTATTAATATTTACAGCACTGCAAATTAATAATAATTACACGGAAATGATAATTGTAAACGTCACAACGGCGTTCGATGTACAAACAATAATAATGGCCGAAATTTTTCCGAAAACTGCGTGAGAAGTGAGATACTGCTTATTGCAAACCTGCCAACTTTTAATCCTTTTGAGGATGATTTTACCCTGCGGTAGTTAAGCGGAATTTAAATTATAATTTTAGACAGAAATATTCGCTGTATTTAAATCAAGCTTATGCGTACTTCTACAATAGTATTACATATTAATATATATGCTTAGTTTTTTTAAAAATAGTAGTGGATCAAAAAGATAATAAATTAAGTTTATAAATGCAAGGAATATATAGAAAGCATACATTTTGCTACTAATTGAAATAAAGAAATAAAATTCTACCTGGTTGTCGTCTTCCAGCAAGCCGAGTGCAAGGCATGCATCTTTATACGTTGGATGCTGATGTCCATCGACTTTACGTATATCTTGAAATGACAATGAGCCGGTGACATTAACCAACAACATTCGAAGATAAAAGCACTAAGTCTGCCTTGGATTGACTGTAAATGCTCTCCCCAAGGCGTTTGATTTGAATAAACCGGGACAACGGCCTTCATCGGTGTGCCTTGCTTGCGGGAAGTCCATTTCTTTTTGTTTGAGCCCATGTGAAATAGTGTGGTACTTCTGAACACAGTAATGTCTGTGCAAAGGCATCAAACGCATCCGCACGATTACACAATTCAAAAAAATTCGGTGAGTGTAGTTCTTGGTGGATTTATAGCTCTGTCAATCGCTGTCTCGTTCGTGAAATATACGCGCTGACCGTTTTCAAGATGGACGGCTAAATGACTAACGGTAGGATCATGAATAGGGAATCCAAAGTTGCGACAAACAGCTTCATTGGAGCTGATGTACCGGCCAATTTGGTAGAGCGTTATTTCGTCGTTGTTATTCACTGGAAAAGCGGTCACATTGGTATTTTCAACTCGAAATACTGCCATATCACTGCCTTTATTCACATACTTGCAAATATATTTGATGCTCTTCTTTTAAGGGCGAGCATAAGTATTAGAGTTTAAAGTGAATTGTTGCAACGTGCGTGAATATTACTTTTTGATTTATCAGGTTTCTATGTCTAGTTTGGATTGGAATATGATTAAATAAAGATATATTTAAAATATACGTTAAATCTGTCCAAAAAATGAAAAAAAAAATTAGTTATAAACCTATTCTCATACCTACTGAATATACATATAAAATTTCATCAAAATCGATCCAGCCGTTTAGGAGGAGTTTAACCACTAAAACTGTGACAAGAGATTTTTATATATATAGATTAAGAGTAAATAAGCCTCAAGTGCCAATCAACTTTGTAAAATTTTTTTTTTTTTTTTAGAAATAAAACTAAATTGTTTATTTTGCATTTTGTTAAAGGAAAAATGAATAAGAAAATAAAATCGAAAAAAGTAACAAAACGTGTTACTATAAGCTTACGTTTTTTGGAGACATAAATACATCTGTCTGACAAAATTTATTATTTTTTTACTTCAAAATTAATTATTTTTCAAAAATTTTCTCATTTTAAAAATGTACTAAGAATTTAAATACTTTTTTTCATTATTATTGCATTTACTTTTATTTAATAGCTTAATTGGAATTTATTTATGCATCAAATATATCATAATAATAGAACTAGAGTAATGGTCTAGTTATGGTAAAGAAGTTTGTATAGTTAGAAACATTAGCTTTTCTGAAACATTAAAGAAGCATTAAATAATGATTAAGGCTTAATGGTGCAATTATAAATAAACTTTGGTTACTCTGCCACTAGGGTTGACTAAATTAGTGGGGGTTTTTATAGGATCATTTGATAAAAATCTTGGAAATTCAAACGAAAAATGCATTTTGTTTAAAAAGTGCAAAGTTCGGCTTTTCTTAATAATAGAAATACTTAAAACCTAAAATATATTCTGTTATGGTTATAACCCACTTTTATGTTTACATGAAAATGTTATAGTAAAACTAATAATTAAAAAGTAATGCCGCATAGCAAAGATAGTACGGAGTTCTTAGTTAGATTGTTTAAAAGAAAAACTATATATATATATATATATATGCATGGGTGCTTCTCACATAGTGATACAATAATAGGAAGTGTTATCACGCTGTATCCCATACACTGCAAAACAAAATAACAAATAACATCAAAATAAGTCGGTTAATGAAACTTATATTTCAGAAAAAAATTTGTTCATTGCATGAAGATAACCTTTGATCACCAACTCAGTAACACTGAAACAAATTAAAGGAGAATGGCTTTTTTCTTTTATCGTGGTTGACATCCCGGAAACTATTTCATACTTCATATTTCGTTTAGAGACTATTTTTCAATGAATCCCCAGGTAAGTATATAATAATTATCATACATCATTATTTGTTTAAAGACTATTTTTTCTTTAATTAAAGAAAATATATAATGGAAAATTATATAATGTTTTTATTAAAACATAATTCGTAAAAATGCAAGGTGGTTTAGTATATAGTGTTGTCATTTCCTGTCTTGTCTCTTCTAAGTCCTTATTGGTGTTCCCTTGTTTTCTCATGCCATCAGGGGCCCAGAATGGAGAAACATGTGTTTTCTCTTGGAATTCACAGTTTCTGTCCCGTCTATTTCTACCTTATCTTACACTTCTTATTTTGACGAGTTTAAGATTTCGAAGAGTTTTCATAGAATAGTAATTTAAAAAAAGCTCAAATTTTTGGATATCTGACTTTCTAAGGTAAAATGCTTCAGAATTATATTACGAAACTGCTCTGATTATTGTTTTATTGACATTAATTTTAATCCTGCATTAAATACTTAGAATTATAAAATTTTTCAAAGTTATTTAAACGTTGTTTCTACATGGATGACTCTGTTCCGAATACCTGCCTCAACTCTTCCTCTGCTGTCAAGGACAGAACCTAAGTACGTGGAATAAACTATTAAAGCCGATTATTACTGGAAGATTTAATATTTTTAAAGCGATATTTTTCCTTCAGAAAAATGTGCTTTGCTCAACTTTAATTTTTTTCATCACTTTTTCAAATTGAGAATTGGGCGAACTGCAAAAATAACACAAGTTCTTAAAGAATTATTAAAGTATATAAGAACAATTGTTCGCTCGAATAATTTTCGTGTCAATCTACAAGAAAAAAACCTTGAATTATTTTGACTTTAAAACGCATTGCTAAATAATTTTTTTCTAATTTAAAAACTAGCTACATATTTCAAAGCAGATTTCTGTATTTCAATAATTTAAGTTCATTAAATTTACTTTTTTCACTGTTGCTGAGAGACATAATCAATTTTATTCTAATTCATCTTGATAATTTAATTTTTTTTTAAAAATTGAAATAATACTAGAAGAAACTAAAAAGTTTTAATTTCAAAGCACATAACAAGTCTTTACTAGTTTTAATATGTATAGCTAATTCTATAAATGCATAATATAAAAACATTATTATTCATTTCGGTTTTTATACTGTGCACCAAAAAATAAAAAAATAATAAAAAAATGAATACCCTGAATAGTTTTTGATCTAATAATTGGATCTTTACGTTCTAGAACTCATTTTCAGTGGTTCAAGAGAGTGAACTCAAGTATGCTAATTAATTAGTGCAGACAATATTTTAAGTTAGAAAATCAGACAAAAAAACGAAATTTCTCTGAATACATTTTTTTAACGGATTAAGATTTATGAACCCAATATATAGGGGTAGCTGCAATTTTGGAAACATGATCCCGATACTTTGGTCCGGAGAGCTATCCAAAATTTGAACCCTTTTATGTTAACTTCAATTTTTACGTATTTCGCTATATATCGAGAACTTTTGAAGTGAAATGAAAATTTTTTGCAAACAATTATAAAATTCGTTTATTCAAAGATTAACTAATGACACTGGTTATGATTAATTATTGGTATGGAAAAATTTTTAGTAAATATGTATTTTATTATTTAATTTAATTATTTTCGAAAAATTGCTGAATTGTGAGGCATAAAAACTTTTGCTTCATTTTAAAGAATATAATTTTATATGGTTACGAAATTTGAGCAGAATCGGTCCACCTGTTAAAATCGAATTTTAATTATCTGATGGCTTGAAATTAAATTTTCTCCGGAACTATTCAGCCGATTTTGCTCAAATTTTGTATTTAGCCATGTAAAATTATATTCTTTAAAATTATGCAAGAATTTTTGTATTTTGCGATTCAAAATTACTTTGATCATTATTAAATAAAATATTTAAAAATAATAGGTATTTAGTAAAAATCATTTCTTGCATAGAATTATCTTTGGATAAACGTATATAATTAATTGCAAAATTTTTTTCAATTCGTGTCAGAAGTTTTTGAGATATAGAGAAATGTGCAAATCCGAATCCGAGGAAAGAAAGGTATGTTTATTCAGAGAAAGTACGTTTTTGTATCTGATTTCATAACTTAAAATATCTTCAGCACTTATTAATTAGCATATTTGAGGTCACTCTTCGAAACATCAAAAAAGGAACGTGAAAGTTCGATCATTAGGGCAAAATTATTCAGATTGATCAGATTTTTTTTGACTTATTCTGCATATAGCTTGATTATTGTCCTCCTATTATATTTTCTGTTATGTATGTATTTTGATGATGTCCAATTTTGAATTTTTCTAAAGTACATGAACTGTTGCTTTAAATATTTTTCGGTTGTTTAATACAAGCTATTACATCGCATGCATACTCTTCTCTGACACATATAAAAATATTCCTGTAAATTCCAGACTCAATAAGTTTTATGCATGTTTTTATCACAAAATAAATGATAGCAGGAGAAACCAAAGAGGATTATTCTGTTATAAAACGTTGTTTTTTCAATACATATGTTCTCTTCAAATGGATACTTCGTTTACTTAATTTTAAGATATTTTGAAATGCATCACAATGGAAAACTTTAAATAATATTATATGGATGCCAATGTAATGCACCAGCATCTGCCCCCATAACTGTTTTAAAACTTATGTTTAAACGCTTTTCAAGTATTATGAAATTTCTCAATTATATAATCATTAAATAATGTTGCTTTGATATCATTGCCCTATATCTACATCTGTTATCAACAGCACAATTTAAAAGGTGCAAATAGGGATTTTACTAAACTCCTGGCAACTAGAATGGGCCTTTCAAGGTTACTCGGTTTCCCACCTCTCCACACTTTACCCTACCCCGTTACCACGGTTTTAGCCAATCTTGTTTTTACCCCTCGCTAGTATAATTTATCTTCGTAATGAAACACGTCGCGACAGAGATGCAAGATAGGCAAAAACCTTGCTATCAATCCCGTGTCACTTTTATATATTAAAGTGTTAAGAGTGAAGAAATCGCCTAGCATTGCAATACCTATTAACAAAGAGTGTAACATGGGCATGGATGCGTAATCGAGACATATTGCATAAAATATTTTTATAAGGCCTCTAGAAGCAAAGAATATAGAAAGTGAAAGAAGTCCAGCTCTTCGAATAGGTTACTAACGTGGGGAACTGCTGAGTGCAGTGAGTTATACCAGAAAAACAATTTACAGAGTGGACAACGTACTCAGATATACTAGAGAGTCTTTTGAATGAAGATCCGCGCATAAAAAGCCAAGTCTGCAGTCAGAAGGTACGTCACCAGTGAACCGGTTGTTGGACAACTCAACATGCATGGTTGGGTACGCTGCTTCCCGCCATTTCATTATTTCTTTCTATGCCAAATGGTGTCGGCAGTTTTAATTAACGTGGATGACATAATTGTATTTTCAGAGAAATATCTTAATAGCATAGTACTGTTTAGAAATAGTGTAAAAATGCAGAAAAAAACCCAACCATAAATAAAAGGTAAAAACTTTTCTTCATCATTCCAACACTTACCCAGCTATGAAATAGGATGAGAGGAAGCTGCAGACCCGTTTCAAGAAACTCAGCGGAAAGACCCTAAATGTTGTTTTGCTTTGATCACTGCACCCAACCTTGGGGGACTGGTTTACATTATGTCAATGGAAGCAGGACTTCTTCCCCTACACATATTCTTCGCCTAGAAGTTTTTGTTCACTTTTGACTGTCCTTGTTCACCTATCAAAGTCTTTGTTCAGTTGAAACTTAATAACTTACTCCTTATTTCTACTTTTTATCTTTCTTTTAACGAGCATGTGATATTTAAGTAAATTTGTATGGATTTATAACTCAATGAATCGTTCAATTCATTATTTTAATCCTTTGTCCGTTATTTCCAGCTTTCCTGCGTAAAAAAATTAGTTTTCCGTACGTTAGCCAGCGTAAAAGTAGTGCGTAGGTGGAAAATGTGTGTACTCTGGTGGAAAATTCTCTCAGGTGCACACTAATTATAACACGGAATAATTCAGCAAATATACTGAGTGGCAGCTAAATTCCAATCGTTTGCTTGAATTTTAGCATTCCAAATGTTAATAAATACTCTCAGCAAAATGTTTCATATAATACAAGAGAGTATTCTCTTTCGCCGAAATCTATAGTTAAATTTTTTTTCGGTCTTAATATATGGTAATTTTCAGATCATGAAAATTGAATGCCAAGTTGGAAAAATGAGAATTTTTGTCAAAATTATTTTTCTTTGCTTTAAATTAATGTTGGCCTCAAAAGCTACTCGTGACACTTGCGGTGTGTATAGAAAGGGTGTCAAAAATGAAAGAATTATAGTCATGATTCGTGTCAGTGAAAGTATACAAGTGGAAGTATTAAGCTTAAAAGCGCACCTTCCAGCCACCCAGCTGAGTTTGATGTCGAGAGTTAATATCGACATTTAAACGAAAATTTGCCTCAAACGACAAGAGATTCATAGAAGAAAAAAGAATGCGTCCACACTGTAAATGTATCTGTTTAATAATTATTACCAAATTTTAATCCAATTACCAAATTTCATCGCACGTTATAATACCATATTTTATTGTTAACTTTATCAAAATTATTACCAAAAGGCATTGACAAAAATTACCGAGATTTTTTAGTGTCTCCATAGAGTCCGAAACACGGAAAAATTTAAATTAATCTGGAAGCTTCGTCCATACTTTTTTGATCAGAGCTCAATTTATGTTTAAGGAACATAATTATTTCAAGGAGTTATCTACCGATGTTTAATAACAATGCAAAAAAATAAATATAAGAAACTGAAATAAATATAGGAAATGTATACTAATCGAAAGTCTGTTGTTGTTGCTAATTCCCATCTGGTCTGACGGGGTCAGACCAGATCAATGAATCCGTTGACATTCAGAAAATCCGAAACCAGAATGGGAGAGGAATGAATGTCATTCCAGTCCAGCCCTAAACAGTTCAAGATGTGCTCAGGTGATGCCTGGTTTTGTTGGCATTTAGGGCAAAGAGGAAAGATTTTTTGATTTGCAGAAAATGTGAGACTTTTTAGGTGTCCACTGGCCAGTCGGGATAAGCAGGTGTTGGTTTGCCTATCACCAGGGAGAGATAGAGAGAGTCCTGGTCTTTCTGCTTTATACCAGTAGTGAATAGGTGGAAGCAGCCACTTTTGTTTGTTCTGGGCCTTTTGCCTTGCAAAAAGTTCAAGGTATGTAAGCTCTGAGGTGGAGGGAACTGGATGGTCTAGTCCCTTCTTTGCAAGAGTGTCAGCCAACTCGTTGCCGTGGATATCGACGTGGGACGGGATCCATTGAAAGTGGACCTCATGCTGTTGGGAAATGAGCTTTACTTTTTGTAGGATCGAAAAACTGGTTTTATCTCCAATGAGGGCCCAATTTTTGAGGTGTTGAATTGAACTACGGCTGTCAGATAGTATCCAAGTATTTCCAAGGTGCCCTTCACTCAAGATTTTCTCTAGTCCCCTGTTGATTGCAATTAGTTCGCTTCGAAAGACGGAGCAAAAATCGGGGTTTCGTTGATGAAGAGTGTAGTTCTCTCGAGGTGTTTCAATAAATACCCCACTGCCAGTCTGTCTATCCATTTTACTGCCATCAGAGAATATTTTGATGTCGTTTGGAGGGATTTTATTGATGATTTCCAGGGACAACTGTCTGAGGAAGTCAGGCACACAGTCTTTCTTGTCAAGCATGGTATGAATTTCAATTTTATTGTCAAAAGATAATATTTCAATGTTCAGAAGTATTAAAATAAATCCCAATTATCTTATTCAGGAAGAAACTTTCTTAAGTCTACACTATATTTTCTTTCACACCAGTATGTCATTAGTAATCACCTCTCATCTTCAAGGACGTCTCATTTATTCAAGGTAGGATACCGAAACTTATTCGGCGTCTGCCACAGCATCCATCCACTTCACAGATAATCTCTTTATTAGTTCAGAAGCATATTTAACAAAGCATATATTTTCGTTGTTACCTTAATGATGAAATTATAAGGCGAGTTTAATACAGAACATTTGCTGCAGGAAAAGAAATTTTGCTTTAATGATATAAAAACCTTGCAGTAACAAATATATTTTGATACTTTACTCACTAAGAAGAATGTGATCTAAAAAATCGTGGCCGTAATGAAAGAGCATAGCAAAAGTGCAAAAATAATGATAATAATAATAGATAATAACATAAATTATCCACACAAATGAAGGCATTCAATATCGTCAATTATTTTCTCAAACTACTATTGTACTTAATATTTATCATTGTGTATTTCTTTTTTTTAAAAAAAGGAAAAAATTTTGATCTCTTTATTGCGGTCACTGGTTATCCATTGGTCAAATGCTTTTTTTTTCTGGATTAACTCCGATAAACGCCACAACATTTCAAATCATGGGTTGCAAAAAGTGTCTCAATTGATGTTTATCGTTAGATTGGTTTTCAAATCCTGCCCATGTACGTTTTTCAATGCGACACAAAATACTTTTCCTTCTTCAGTATTCACATTTATATTAAAATAAGACAGTAATTATAAATTAATAATAAAATTAATGTAAAAATAATATAAAAATACTTTAAATTATTATTATGTAAATACATTAAAAATGCTTTTGGTGAAAATGAAAAGAAAAAATGTTGTTCAAATGATGAAATTCTCTTTTATTCACAACTCAAAAAGTATTTATGAGATCTCTCTGTTCCCATACCTCAAAAATAAACTCATCAACTTAATGCATAACAAAATTAAAAGTGAAAAAAAGAATTCTAAAAAAATTATCAAATAGCAGCGGTCGCCATAGCAGCTGATGCAATGACGACGCATGCGCAGTGTTTATTATTACTTCTTCACTTCTCAGTAAAGAATTTCGATTATAGTTGCTAGACTTTTTGGTGTTGAAGTAAACTAAAATTTTTTAAAGTTTATGTATCCACATTTTTTATTGACTTTTTTTCTGTTATAGTGTAACTTATTTATTTATTCATTTTTTTTTGTTTGTTCGTTTACTGGCAACACATATTCTTATGTGTATCAGAATTAATTGATGATTTCAGAGCAGAAATATTTCATTTAAGAAACAAGCGCATTTTACATAATGTATTTGTAGTATTTTCTGCAAACAAATTTTTTTTGTAATATTTTCAATTTTATAAAACGTTTTCTCGGTAACTACAGTTCTGTTCCTAAAAATGCATTTAATTTACCTCAACTCCAAAAAGGAGAACTCTTCTATGCCAAAATCTTTTACAGTATATTTTAAATTTTTTTCATAGGAGGCATTGAAATGTATTTAAAAATGCAAATTTTTAACCTGGAAAAGAGGGATGTAAAACATTTTCTTTAAATTTCAATAGTATATAGTTAATTTTAATAGTAAATTATGAATAGTACTAAATTAAACAATTTAGTACTATTTCACGGTATAATAATATACCGAGAATATTTATAAACATATTTTATATAAACATGTCAATATAATTTCTGTAATATAAACATGCTTTAAATAAACACATGTTAAAGGCATAACTATAAGCGAAACAAACGCGTGATTTCAGTTAACTTTAAAATTTTAATTTGCGGACATAGCCCGCTTATACTACCATGTTTACGCTAATTTGGCATAACGAATTAATTAATAAATTATTAAATGCTAAAAGACTTACAACAAACTCCTTTTCTATGAGTAATGTCTAATCTTGCAAATATCTCTTAAGTTATCACTAAAAGATTTAAATACCATGGAATCATCTGTCGTTTAATTCATTTCAAAAGAGATTTATAAGCCAATAAGAAATCAACGGTCTCTTAACACTGTTTTTTGAATATATATATAAACTTTTTTTTAAAAATCGCTAATTTAGCGACATTTTTCCACCTAGATGAAAATTATCAAAATAATTGTCTCATTCTCAGTTTTTGAAATTTTTCTCTGCCCAGATATTGCAGCACTGAAATAAATTTTTAAGTATTAAAAATTTGTTCATAAACGCTTTCAATTTTCACAAAACTTTGGCTCTTTCCCATATTGACGTTTTGCGCAATTTTCAAATTGAGCGTAGGGAAAGCTGACTTTAGATAGGCGAAACTTGACCTAACAGTCATGAGTAACAGTTACAAACTCACAACAGTTATAAAAATAGCTTATTATTCGCAAAAGAGCATCATTTCTGATTACAGAGGAGCCTTCGAAAAACAGCCTCAAAAACGATCAAACTGACGATTTTTAGGAACGGGATTCAAAATATCCAGTCTCAAAATTTCACGACGCTAACACAAACAGCTCTGTAGTGTTAAGAGTCGATAGATTTCTATTGTATGGAAAAAATTTGCCATAATTAGATAAATAAACTTTTCAATAAATAATCTATGAGTGTACATGCTCAAAGTTTTTATGCTCAGTTATCGAATAAAAAATTTAAATTTTTTGAAAATTCTTAGAAAAGAAGTGTGCATTTTAGTCCAGAAATAAATTAATTATACCCATATTTAATAATGGATATTTTTCTTCGTATATTAGATCATTAATCTTTATTAAAGTCTTTACAAACTATTTACTAGTACCTCGTTAAATTCATTAAATTACAAATAACTGCGCATCAATGGAAGTAATAAAAATTGAAAGGTTTGGGGAAGATAAAGAAATGACATCATTTTTCTAAAACTACTATTGAGAAATTCCCAAATTTGTTAATGCAGTTAAGGATTTACACAGATCTGTAGATACTTTGAGCCCCTTTAGCAATTTATGTTCTCATTTTATTCCCAAATTTATTTTGCAAGCCTTTAAAAGCAATATATTTAAAGATTATGTTTTTAGATTATGTATTAACTTTCTGCGTTTTTAAAATAATGTATTTTTGTCTTCAGAGCTGTGTTTTTCTTAAATAATTTTTAAACGAATAAATTCTATACATCTACATAGGTTATAGCATTGAATAAAATTTTATTAAGATTAAGGAATCGCAATATATTTTGACATGATTTCATGCTACCATTATGTAGTATCTTACAATATAAAATAATTCTTTTTTACTAGTTAATTTTTATTATTTAGTAATAGACAAGTGAACTATTTTCACACGTTTATATATACTGAAAAAAGAGTATAGTCAAAAATACCCGAATACGGTAATATTTACTGTTTTTCTGGCCCTATGGAAATACCAAAAATGCTGGTAATTTTTAATGAAGCACTGTGGTAATGATTTAAGTCAAATTAACAATATAACATTGCTTTATTACATGCGATTAAATTTGGTAAATATGGTGCAATTTAGTAATTTACTATGTCTTAGAGCATGGTAAAGAAAAACATATAGTCGGTTAAATTTATTTTTCAATTTTGAATGTCTTACTAAATGTGTGGGCAAAAATTTTAAGACTACCATATGAACCGAAAAATTGCCAAATAACTCGCTAAAATAACGTGTTTTATTTATAAGAATATTTTTTCCTTATCAGATATTTCATTACCTTGAGTACAAAAGTTTAACCAGAATTTTTTTTTTGTAGAATTTGTGAAAAAAAGTATGGTTCAAACTACCAGAATAGGTTTCGATTTACCGTATAATTCTAGCTCTATAAGAATACAAAAACCTCGGTAATTTTTACGGAAGCGCTTTGGTAATGATTTCGGTTAAATTAACTATAAAACATCGTGTTATATTAAACATAATTAACCATAAAATTACGAAACTATGGGATTTACCAAGAACTGTGAATTAATCATGAAACTATGTGATAAAATTTAGTAAATATGTAAAAGTTTATTCATTTTATCATGATACCTTAAAGCATGGTATTAAAAACATTTATTCGATTAAATTAACTTCTCAGTTTTGTATTTTTGGTTAAATGTGTGGTAATAACAGCTATAGTTTTGAAAACCGGAATGGTAATTTATTTTGTTTGTGATTCTGTAGAAACACCAGAAACTGAGTAATTTTTACGGAAGTTTTTGGTAATGATTTTGGAAAAATTAAATATAAAATATGGTTTTACAATAGGTGATAAAATTTGGCAGCTTTTATTATAATACTTTAGAGCAGGCATAAAAACCATTCTCTCTGTTAAATTTGCTTTTTTGTTTTGCGATTCTTACTTAGTGTTTGATTATAAGAACTATAATTTTGAAAACCAGAATTCTCCGGTAAGCCGTCACCTTATATGAACGGAAAATTACCAAATGATTTTTTTAAATACTGTTTATTTTGGTTAAATTAACCGAAATAACGTTTTTTTAAAACATAAATGCCATTATTATGCATCACTATAATTACACCAGCATTTTTTTAGTGTAATTTTTGAACATACTTTCTCGATAATATGCTTTGCTTTCTTTTAAATGATGTATTTTCATGTTTGATAAATATTGTAATACCAAAGAAATTGTATTTCCAATGCTGGTATTGTTTTAAAATTATTCATAAAATTACTTTCTATGATTACACCAAAAATGACGGTAATTTTTACCAAAGCACTTTAGTAATGACTTTTGGCAAAATTATAAATAAAATATGGTTTTATTACCATGCTGTTTGATAGTAAATATGGTAATTTCTTTATGATACCCTAGTGTAGTAAATGTGGTTAAATTTAGTAATTTTAACATGATACCTTAAAGAATGGTATGTCATACAAACCATTTATACGGTTAGTTTTAATTTCAGTTTTGTACTTTTACTAAATGTGTAGTAATGAGAATTATAATTTTTAAAGCTAGAATTTCCGGTAAACCATTGATGTGCGAAGGAAAGAAATGAATGGTTTAAATAGTAAATATTTCGGTTTCAGTACAAAAATTATGATTCTTTTTGTTTTTACGTTTCATTCATTCATCAATAACTATTCAGGATAAAATTCGCACGAAAATCTGATCAGACATAAATAATGTTATACTTAATTAAATAATTCTGAAGATTTTAATTTACTTTAAAATGCAAGTTCAGTGTAAATAAATTTGTAGTGAATGATCAGAAAATCAACAACTTAAGTTAAATTCATTACGAGGTTTATTGAAAATAGGCTCCTTAGTAGCTATTTAGGGAGATTATTTAAACATTTTATGTTAGTCAAAGTCTAAATTATATGAATAAATTACATTTTGAACAAAATGAAAAATTAATAATGATAGATGGACACTTGCAAATATACAAAAAAATGGACAAAACGATGGTTATGTATCGAATCTATATATTGAAATAAGCGCGTTTCAAACTTTACAAACAAGGAAATATTTGTTTGAATTTTTATTCGAAAATATTAATTCTCGTTGTTAAAATCTATTTTTATTTACTTTCTTATTGGCGAATACTTCTTTTTAAAAAAAGTTCGAGTGTTTAGTTACCTTTTAATCAGAAGCACAGTCAAAAAAACGTAAAAGGAAAAGAAAATTAAAGCTTAATTAAACATTTCATCAGTTTCCGATACTTTGTGAAATTAATTAATATTTTAAATAACTCTTTAACAGATTAAAATATTTTTATTTAATTTACAAACTTATTTTTTTCTTGTCATTTCAATTTTCGTGATATGTTTGAGGAAAAAGCCTTGCACAATAATTATGTCAAATAATTAGAAAAAACATGAATCCTTAAGATTAATTATAAATTTTTATTTCACTAAAATGCATTTAGAAAATAAGTCAGATTTAAAATAAAATGTAGAACTACTTTCTAACAACTATTTACTTTTCGACGATATTTCGTTTAAAAAGATGAATTCAAGCATTGTAACTCCTTTTCCTCAGAGAAGAGAAAAGTTTTTCGGTAACTAACTAGTTTTAAGAAAAAGGGAAAAGAAACACAAACAATACAAAATAAAAACTCACGAAACTGGTTTTTCTACTCTTGAAAAAATGTCCATATTTGTTTCATAATCTGATGTTATAAATCCTTGTATTAAATACATCTTAAAAATGTGATGTAAATAAAATACAATAATATTTGTGGCAGCTTAGATATAATTTAAATTTATATATTTTATTTAGAGGTAAAGAAACATTCAGAAATTTTAAGAGTAAAGTTTCAAGAAGTATTTTTGAGGTATTCATGTAAAGGAATTTGGAGAAGAGCAAATATAAAACTACACAGAAGAATTGAACTTAAACAATTCAAGATTCAACTAGTTTTATTAACAACTAAACGTTAAGAAGTGCATAATATCTAGTAAGAACTAGTATAATTTATTTATAATTTATTTATTTATTTATTACCGTCGTTGACTCAATTTTCGGTTTACGACCACAAATACACAACTCCGTAACCTTGTAATTTTGAACCCGATTCAGAAAACAAGGGGATTCCTGGAATAAGCATTGGGAGAAATTCGTCTTCGTGAAGGACTTTCTTGAGGGAACTAACCCGCATTTGAGATGCATGGAGAAAAAAACAACAAAAACCTTGCAAGGTTAGTCCAACGGCTAGAGTACTCAAACCCATGATTCGTCTACCACTGAAGATATTTTACATCAGCACTGTGAAGCCGGATGCGGAGTTCGTATCGATCAGAAATCACTGAGATTTAAATCAGGTTCACCTCATTGGAAGATGAACGCTCTATTCCCTGACCCATCACGGCTCTGATCGAAGAACAATGAAAATAACTGTTGAAAAAAAACAAAGATTTCCTTTTAGATTTATCAAAGCAAATTTTTCAACTCAAAAATCCAAGAATTTAGCTTGTTTGCATACTAATCACTTAAATGATTCCCCAAAAACTAGATAATTTAAAAGTTAAAATTACGTGAATGCTATACGGTAAACAAGAATTTTATTTTATAACCGGTGTTGAACAGCCGAATAATTTTTCTAACTTTATGACTATCATTACTCAACTCTGTAGTCTTCTAATTTTGAACTCAAGAAGACGCAACTAGCAACTAGCCTTTCGAATTACGCAACTAGCCTTCCTATAGCCTTTATGATGAAGCATACCCTTATTTGCGTAAAAACCATAAAAAGCTTTCACGGTTAGCAAGACGTCAAGGAGATTCTAACTAATCATCCATCTACCAATGAAGATATTTGAAGATCTAGGGAGAGAGGGTTACATCAATAAAAGCTGATTCTGGGGGGAAACAAAAAAAAAAAGCATATCTCGAGCTGGGACTCCGCATAACCTTAATTTGCGGGATAGTAATTTTTGAGGAAAATCAATTTTCTATGTGATTGATTTGTCAAAATCTAGTAATCCTCAAAATGCAACAGATGGTAATAAATTCGGGCTTTTAGTGAAAAATATTCAGGCCTTTCATCCATGTTTATTTTCACTTTCACGCCAGCTCTGTTATCGAGGCGAGTCGAAGTATTCCTATTGGCTAGCCATCGTTAAGATTTGAACCTGCTTCACCTCATTGGGATGATACCTTGTTGCTGTTGTCTTATAGCAGTTGTCAATACTGACGAGCCATTTTAAGGCACAAGAGTGGGCTATTTTTTGTTTTCCAGCTGAACCATCTATGGGCAAAATATCGATTTCTGCCAAACACATACGTCACAGCATTTTTTACACAGGAGACCTTAATCACATATCATACATCCATCCGCGAATCGTAATTGTGACCTGCACGAACATTTTCCGATCTAGTACTCCCAGATTTGTTATGGGAACATGGAGGATTTCACGATCCCGACAGATTTAGCGTGCACGAGTTACAATTTTGTTCAAGAGAAGTTTCCGGCCGGGATGGGAACCGAACTCACTACTTCTTGGGCCAACGCCCCACAAACCAGGTTTACCAACCCAACATTGTTCCTTAAACAAAATATTCAGAATATCATTAATAAATGTTTGCTAAAATATTTTTCCCATTCTTTTCTTTAAAGCACGCTCACCCTTTAACTTAAAGTAAAATGATTTAAAAATTTTGTTTTCGTAGAATTAAAATTGGTTTTTGCGGAAATTTTCAAAATACTGAAAGAAATCACTTACTGCATGTATTATTTGATAAATAATCAAAACTGTTGGCCAAATTATGTTTAAAACTCAAAAGTTAATTATTTTTTTAGTAATTCCTTATTTTCTAGAGTCAAAATCACTTATAGGATAAAAAAGGAAAGGAATCCTTGTATGTTAAAAATATCAAGAACTAATGAGTGTATAATTATCAGGAACAAAATATTAGACCAAGGTAACAAAGAAGGTCTGATGAACAAGAACTAAAAGTTATAACAAGTCATTTCAAGAACAAAATGGAAAAGATATTCGATTTTCGCCATTTTCTCAAATGTCTAAGGAAACTTTTATTTTATACTAATAAAAGTTTTCAGGTCAAGCGACTTTTAATTAAGTTTGAAGCTTTCAAAGCTTTAAGAGACTGGCAATAAATTACGAATGAAAAATAGTGGTTTTGAATATTAGACGCTGAAAAAAATATACCAATAAGTTTTTAACTTATAACGAATACCTACGTTCTTATTTGCAATAATTGCACATAATTTAGTAAACTCAGCTTAAATATTCTAAAAAAATTAATAAGTATTAAACTTAAATGCATATCATACTTAAATATATATCAAATTGGACAGTTTTATAAAAAAAAATGTCTTTGCTTTGCTCATTTTTACTACAACAGAAGAAATATACAATAAAATTAAACAAAATTTTGACACAGTTTTTAATTAATAATAAAAATGTAATTTTAAAATAATGTGAAAATTGGGCAACAAGAGAACATTTAAGGTAATCCCTTCATACCGCGCATGCGCAAAAAAACATTTATTTATTTATTATGACATAAATACGAAATGGTGTTCGTTATTTATACTATAAACATGACAAACGTCATACTGATCTTCTATTAAACATTTTTTAAGCAAATAAATTAGCAATACTTGAATAGAATATTTCTATAACGTTTTGTAAAACGGAAGTAATGTTTAAAGGTAAGTTTATTGTAGTTTGGCACAAAACATTTCGAGTTGACAGTAAAAAAATATGCTTTAAAGAAATAATCAGATTTTCTGAAGTGTGTCAAAATTGCATTCCAAAGAAATATTTTTTTATGAAATCCTATTACACAGAAAAAAGTTTTGATCCTTGGAGATAGTTGAAGATGCACGTGAAAGAAAAATTTTTTTCTCTTAATTATAAAAAAGAAAAATTAATGAGATTTCTCAATATTTATATACCTTGACATTTTTCATGCTTTAATAACGGAAAAACTTATGTAGGAAATGTTTGTGATACAAATAAATAGACAAGTCACTAATTCTAATTCGTTTAGACATCACATGGTGTTAAATTTAATGAGGCAAACTACTTTTAAAGACATATTTTTTCTATGATAACATCATTTACTGGTTTGGATAAATCGATCTCTACATTAAAGGGGCATTGGATTTTATTTACAATAAGCCAAATTTTTGGGAGTAATAAAGTTATTTTTTAATAAAAGTATATTAAACTGAAAATAATATATGTCTCTAAAAAATATTGTCAGATTCACCGAAAGCAGTTCAAGCTTCGTGACTCCAAATATATATTCCGATATATATATATTATTACTCAGGATATATATTCTTGAAAATATATATATTCCGTATAAATTTTGCTTCAATACAAATAGGCATAGAAACTTAATTAAAATATGCTTCATATATAAATTGCAATTTTAAAATATTTTTTTAAAATGGAAATATTTTCACTTGTTGTATGAAATATCCGGATTTCGGTAAATCACAATTGAAATCTCATATTTACTAACCTTTTTAAGCCCCTTTAACTTTTTAAAATCTTTCTTAAACAGAACAGTTTGATAATTTTATACAACAGCAAAGAAATAGTATAAGCTTCAGAATATATATTAGAAATAGAAGTGATTAAAAAAAGGAAGAAGTAATAAAATTTTTATTAAAAAATTTATATTTTTTTATTTTGTTTTGCACTGTCTGGTTTAGCGATTGTATACTCATTATAGTTTTCCTATGCTCCAAATAGGCAAAGCTAAATGAAGCAAGTTATTAATATTTTTGACATATAATTAAACGATTTATTTTCCTTTCAGTCACAAACAAATTGACAAATACATTCTTATTGCTACTGAGAGGAAGTATTTCAAAACAAAAGCAAATCCTAAATATTCAAAAAATTTATTTTATTGCCAAAAAGAATAGCTAATAATAAAAGAATAGTTTCAATAAGAAAAGTAAAGTTTAAAGAATTGGATTAATTTTCGTGAACGTAGTAAAATTTATGAATACTAGCAAATTCATTTAATAAATGTAAGAAAGCTAATTTGAATTTTCTCATAAAGTTCACAAGAACAGATATTTTAACTTTCAAATTGCAGAAGGAAGACAAGATGGTCATATTTTGATGGCTGTTGTTGGTCCATCAATAGTGAACATACCATGTTGGTTGACCATCGTAAAGGGAATACAACATATTCCATCATAATATGATGGTTATTGTTGGGCCAACATTAATATACATAACTTGTTGGTTGACCATCATAAATGTAAACTAACAATTTTCATCATATTTTGATGGCTGTTGTTGGTCCATCAATAGTAAACATACCATGTTGGTTGACCATCGTAAAGGGAATACAACATATTCCATCATAATATGATGGTTATTGTTGGGCCAACATTAATATACATAACTTGTTGGTTGACCATCATAAATGTAAACTAACAATTTTCATCATATTTTGATGGCTGTTGTTGGTCCATCAATAGTAAACATACCATGTTGGTTGACCATCGTAAAGGGAATACAACATATTCCATCATAATATGATGGTTATTGTTGGGCCAACATTAATATACATAACTTGTTGGTTGACCATCATAAATGCAAACTAACAATTTTCATCATATTTTGATGGCTGTTGTTGGTCCATCAATAGTAAACATACCATGTTGGTTGACCATCGTAAAGGGAATACAACATATTCCATCATAATATGATGGTTATTGTTGGGCCAACATTAATATACATAACTTGTTGGTTGACCATCATAAATGCAAACTAACAATTTTCATCATATTTTGATGGCTGTTGTTGGTCCATCAATAGTAAACATACCATGTTGGTTGACCATCGTAAAGGGAATACAACATATTCCATCATAATATGATGGTTATTGTTGGGCCAACATTAATATACATAACTTGTTGGTTGACCATCATAAATGCAAACTAACAATTTTCATCATATTTTGATGGCTGTTGTTGGTCCATCAATAGTAAACATACCATGTTGGTTGACCATCGTAAAGGGAATACAACATATTCCATCATAATATGATAGTTATTGTTGGTTCATGAAAAATCCAACATTACTTTATGGTTTACCATCATAGCAATAGAGCAACATTTTCCATCTTGCTATGTTGGAATTTGTTGATCCGTCAAAAACCAACAAACCATGATGAAAATTGTTGTATGATGGTGGCCATCAGCACATGCTGAACCATCAAGAATCTTACTGAACTCAACATAAACCATCGAAATCCTTTGATGGTACCATCATAAATTTTAACAAATAATAAATAATTATACCAATTATTTGTTACGGAGTTTGCCGTATATATATATATATATATATATATATATATATATATATATATATATATATATATATATATATATATATATATATATATATATATATATATATATATATATATATATATATATATATATATATATATATATATATATATATATATATATATATATGTATATTATTAAATATAAATGTATATAGAAAATACTTATTGTAAAATAGTTGAAAATTGTTGAAATCGAAATCAAAGTACTTCCACGTGGGCAACAGCTAACGGTGAAAATATTTGATTAATGTATTATTTGAAATTAATTAAGGAATTAAGAATAGGAGGAGGGGTAAAGGAATTAAAATATTTAAATGCAGTTGCGCTGGGCGTTCTTTTTGGTTATCATTAAAGTTATAACATGTGAAACAAGATGATTTTGAAAGGTTACTAAGCTGCTTAATGTTACAAAGATGGACACTATTTATATAAATAGCCGCAATCTTAATGTGCTTAAAGTTCTGAGATATCAATGTGAAGGACCAGATTTCCTTATAAGAAAACAACTTGAATCCCTTCAGATGGATGGATTGATCATAAGTTAATTAATTTCAACACTCAGCAAATCATCCAAGATTTTCAGGGTTGCGTTTACTTGTATATAAATATACATACAAGATATCGCTTAAAAGATTATTTTCTGAAGTTAATGGGTAAAAATTCTTGGGAATATGCTCATTTCCAAAACTTCCCTACAGTCTTCATCGCATCATCTGTTGAAACGAATCAAGATGGTTAAACTTTTCCCGTTTAGATAACGTTCGATTACATTCAAGATTTTCTTCGATCCCATTATTTTTTAAAATCCCTGAATAAGAAGCGGTTCAGACCATTTTCTCGTGTATATATATATATATGGGAGGTGTAATAAATTATAAATTATTCTTAACATACTTAACACAGATATTTGCTGAAATATTATACTTTTAAAACTAAAATTTAAGCTACGCATTTTATAACACGATTCCTTTTAGCCATCATAAGGCAACAAAATGTTTCGTATGCACTTCGAATTTATAGAATAAAATAGTTTGAATAAAACCTATAAACGCAAAGTACTTTAAAATGTCTATGTTATTCTTTAGTCTCTTTTTCTGTTATCGTAATATCTTTGAAGGTTTACTTTTTCTCTACATATGGCTTTATATTTTTATATTGAAAATTTCATTTTCAGAATAGAATAAGGTAAAACAAAAGAAATACGTTTCTATATAGATCATAAATCAACAGGAATGTTGCTTTTAAAATTGGATTTGTCTCCTGTAAAAACAATATTAAATAATGTAGCACTGTCTGTAAACTTCTGTCTTTTTGAAAATTTATACGGCAACAAAACATCTATTGATTCTATTGCAAACATATTTCAACCATCATTTAAAAACACCCTTAAACATTTTTTAAATCTGTCGTTATGGTATAATATAAAATGCATTTATCATTTTTAATGAATTTACTATTCGAAATCCGATATTAATGGAAATAAATAAATTTTGATTTTAAATACGATGTTTATTCAACATGTTTAATTAATAGCTATTTTGTAATTTAATTAATTATTATTTGTTGTAACTATGTTAGTTCAAAAAACAATTTTATTTTAATTAAATCCTTGAAAAAACTCTAGATTACAGAAACTCTAAATAATCACATGAAAAATGCCTACTAATCCTTTTCTCTAATATCTTTTGTTATTTCTATTCAAGTCATCAATATTAAGTAAGAAATGTGAATAAAAAACGAATTTTATTTTATATCTAATCCATGCATACCTGTTTTTTTTAGTTTTCTTTATTTAATTTTATGTTAAATTCTTACTGTTGCCGATGAATTCTAAAAACTTTCATTTTATTTTTAAAAATCCCATTTGGAAAGAAAAAGGTTATTTCTTCTGTGTTAAGCTGTAGAGAAATATGAGTCCAAAAATTTTATAATTTTTTAGTTACTCTTTACATGATTCAATTTATTTAATTTTTCAGTATTTTAAATCATTTTTGTTAATTTTTACTCACTGCAACGTGTTTTTTCAACTTGCTTAATACGGAAAAAGTAAAATCCTTTTTCTGCACCCTCATTATGTTAGTCAACATTTTTCTATCTAAACAATTTTTATAATTATTGAAATACTAGTTATTCCATTGAAGAGCTTATTCCAGAAGAGTCAAATGACTATAAATTGATATTTTGACTTTAACGTAGTTATAAACAAGCCTTTTGTGTGTAATAGTAACGGAATGTTTCCTTGCAAAACTCCTTCACATAAGTTTCATGTCCTTTATGTAACTCTTGTGTACTATTTTACTACGTGTGAAGAAACTCATTTACTTTTGCATGCTTCATGTAAATGTTAAAAAAAAATAGTTGAAAAATTAAAAAAACGTATCAGTGAGTCGTTGTTTGTAACGATATAAGTAACTATAAAAATCGCACTAATCATATTGATAGGGTGTAAGCCCTTTTCATCGTAGTTAAGGCATCTGGCTACGAGTCCGGTGACAAAACCAATTGGTTTTGTCACAGATAGTGGGCAATGAACATTTTTTTTGCCCTATTGATGCCCCCAAATGAACGTAAAAAAATACCAAATGAATGTTTGAAATACCCAACGGTATTTACCCGAATTATGTTTCTTGTTTTTTTTTCTTTTTTTAGCCAGAAATATTATCATCATACAATGTGGTAATTCCGTCTCAATTTTTATTTCTCCGCGAGGTAGAGGAAAGGTAAAAAAAATTCTGAAAATTATACATTACGTGGATGAGCAATGATCATGTGGACTATTATAAATTATGTGATTTTTCCCATATACGGCAATTTTCCACAATTCGCAGAGTCGCATATATATATATATGATTACGCATTAATCTAATCAGCGAATGAAACTAATTTATGCAAATTCAGAAAAAGGTGAAATGAGATTTATGATAATAATAAGTCAAAGTGGAAAAGTCCTATAAGGAGCTGAAACCAAATTTGTCTTACACAATCAAGCACAAGGACAAGAAGGAGCCTTTCTGTCGTCAGTGGTAATACCAAAAACTGGCTCTGCCCCCCCCCCGATACCCCATAAATGATAAGTAAATAGGAAAAAGCAATTAAAAATTATTGAAACACAGACAGAGATAAAAAAAACTATTAATGAAACGCCCTCATATAAGAAAAATAAATAAAGATACAGTTAGAAATACCAAATCAAAATAAAATATGAATTCCCAAATCTTTAAAAAATTCTTTAGAAATATTTATAGTGCTGACCTCTTTCGAAAAACATGAAAAATAAAGCAACAGCATTCAATGAGTAATAATTCCAGTAAAGTGCTGCCATCTATATTCTTCTGGAACAAAAAATCTTAAATTTGACAGCATAGCCCTCATTATGCTGGCTGTAATGTCAACCAAATAAATGCAGTTGTGAATTTTCGAATTTCTATATTATTAAAATACGTAGTTTTTCATTGCAATTTTTTACAGATATTTAACCAGACCTCTCAATTTTCATAATCATAAATGCAAAAGATGTAACAACAATACCGAAATTTGCAAATATTGAAGGGGAAAAAAAAACTAGCCCTCAATTGTTAATAGTCCCGCAGTGGACTGATCGTTAAGACACGGTTCCCAGCAGATCACCGAAGTCAAGCATCACTGGCTACGGTCAGTGTGCGGGTGGGTGATCAGCCTGCACAGGGACCGAGGGTGTGCGGTATGGGTCCTCGTTAAACTGTTCTACCGTAAAGTGCTCGACTTCGCGTGCAGGTCGTCGGGCTACCGATGCGGGGTAGGCCATCCCCTCTGCAGAGGATCAAAATTGTGATGGCATGCCTTCGGATCATCCTCAGGGATGTTTCCCAGACCGTCGCCAATAGCCCATTGTGCAGCTCTAGTTACGACGTAAATGAACAACAACAATTGTTAATAATACGATTGTCAAAGTGCTTAATTATTAATCTAATATATTTTTTATATTATTATTCTTATAAATTATTAATAAAATATATTTCTTGCTCACGCATTGTATTAAAATTTTAAAAAAATATAAAATGTAAATGCCGAGGAATATTGTAAGGAAATAAACTAAATTTTTAAACAATAAAATCCAAGTTCTCAATCATTAATATAACGCTTTTCAAAATCCTAAATTATTAATAAAACACATTTTTGACACATGCAATATTTCCCATGAGCATAAAAAAGACTTTCTTCCTATCTTTCAAAGACTTCATTCGTTGCAGCCTTCTGAGTTACTCCAGGGAATCAATGCAACGTGTTGATAAGTCGATGTAGAGGAAATAGATTCTTTTTTGTCATTGCCGTTTAATATGCGAAAAAAATTGTTTCATCAGCGAGATAGTAATTCTTCCAATCTATTTTATTCAACATGTTTGTAATTTATTTATTTTCTTCTTCAAAATACTGATAAATTTTAATAAAATAAATTTAAGCTTAACAAAGATAAAGAAAAAAAAGGCTATTCTATAGAGGAAGTTTCAGAAAGAGTTTTGAATAGTTTGATGATTTTACTTTCAAACGTTTTTTTACTGATAACGTGAGTAGATTTTATTTGTGTAATTTTTTACAACTAAACATCTTTAAAAATTATTATAATTTTTTTTTTTTGCAATGAGGTGTTTATGATCAGTGAGCAAAAAACATAATAATAATAAATGGATTACCCTAAATAACTTTTCTCCAAATGATCGGATCTTCACATTCAAGGACTCAATCTTAATGGCTCGAAAGGTATTCTAATTAATTAGTACATGCAATATTTTAAGCTACGAAATCAGACACAAAAACGTACTTTCTGTGATTAAACATATCTTTTTTTTCGACGGATTCCGATTTCTGAACCCCAAAATATAGTTGACTCCTTAAAGTTGATTTTGCTTTCAGCGTATTTCTCCATGTCTCGAGAAATGTTTAAGCGAATTTAAAAAATTTTACCCACAATTCTCTTATCAAAGTATTCAGACGATATTTCACAAATTGGGCTCAGAAATCCTAATCTGTCGAAAAACTGTATTATGTCTGATTTCGTAACTTAAAATATAGTCCACATTAATTAGAAAACATATTTGAGCTTTCATCCTCAAATCATTACGAAGGAGTCCTAGGACGTGAAGATCAGATTAAATTAGATTAAAATTTATTCAAGGTGGTCTGTTTTTTTTTTTTTTGCGCACTGTGCTTCAGCAATAATTACAATATCTAATATATATAATTCTCTTACGTGGCTCCCAAATTTTGGCTGTATTTCTTTTCCGCCGGTGGCAACGTTTGCTTCGTTTTGTTTACGTTACTATTCCTCTTACACGGCGACAAAAAAACCTCATTACAACTCCCCGAATGGCAACGCTAGAAAAATCGACCAATGATTGCAGCTAAAAATGCCACATACGAAATCTAGCTGAGGTGGCTCAACATATAGCTCTTTTAAAATCGGAAACTGAAATAACCAGCTGCGGCAATCTCATACTATTAAGCTAGGCAGAAGTGAGTAGTCTTTGTCGATGGATCTCTATTTCAGTATTTTGTCGAAAGCGCTTTTTTTCACGAATTTATATACTACGAATTTACTTGACGATTTTTGATTTATATCACGAATTATACTATAGCGCATTTCTAATAGGTTTAACGAATTACATGTCATTTATTTGAATTCAAATTTATTTTAATGACTTAGTACTTACTAAAAAGATGTAATTTTTTTAAAAAAAAGTTTTCATATGGATTTGAATGATTGTTTTGAATTCTTAGAATTTTGTGCATTTGCAATGGACCTAAGCTAGCAGCTTAGTCCATAGATAATGCTTTTTGTACTTTAGTAATGTTATTTCTTTATATTCCTCATGTTACTTTTGCTTATGTAAGCGATTCTTTTTTGTACATTGACCAATCGATTCGCGTGCAGGTGCAATATTTACATATTCGTTTAAATAGTAATACAGTAATGCGTTACATCGTTATAGTTCGTATGTTATCAGAAAAACAACTTTTCTCATTTTAATATAAAATAACGTTTTTTAACGATAGAAGTGCCGTTGGCGATCATTGCTGTTGACGATAAGTGCCCCATTACGATCGATCAAATTGACTGAAGTCAATGTAATCGTTTCTTGACAATTCTTATACAAGGAGTGATCAAATGAAAAGGTACGAAAGGACGTAAAAATGTAACAGTTAAATATTTGCTATGGGAGAACGTAGATTGGAACATCTCGAGATGAGATTGGAGTCTCTGACTGGGATCGGAGCATGCGCAGAAGAGAGCAGAGGCTCTTATCAAAAGCTGCGTCCAAATGATGTGGCAGTTCGTATGAGGACAGGATAGCGTTCGCGTTGCAAAATTCGACAATTGAGGAGCAGCGAGGTGTTATTAGATTTATGACAGAGGAAGGTGAGAAATCGGCAGCTATTCAGCGCCGGATGGTCACAAGTTACGGGGAGAAATGTGTCTCTGTCAAGTCTGTCCAGAGTCACACACATGGAACTGGCCAAGTCCAAGTGAGAGACGTTGGACTATCCGCCCTACAGTCCAGACAAGTCGCCCTGCGATTTCCATGTGTTTGGTCCACTGAAGAAACACATGAAGGGGAAGAGCTGCAACTCGGACGACGTACTCAAGGACGCTGTGAAGGACTGGGTCTTGTCACGGCCACAGGAATTCTGGGAACAAGGAATCCTGCGGCTTGTTCATCAGTGGGATCGTTGTGATCAGGTCTATGGTGTATATTTTGAATAAAGTCTACATTTGTACCCACAGTGTCATTTCGTAACTTTTCATTTGATCACCCCTTGTATTATTTCTGAAAATACAAGTGAACTTCCAACATCATTTTTTTTTTACTTTTCCATAGTTGTTTCTAAGCATACTATTAAAATTTCAGACTATTCTGTTGATTAGTAAAATAAATAATTAACACCTAAATCAGCCAAAAGTGGCTCATAAGAAAAACGTTCAATTTTTAAGTTTTATGTCTGTTTTTGATTATGCTTAACTGAAAACATTTTGAAGATAAATGGTAGTACAGAGATTAGGGTTCATCGTCCAAAAAGTGTCACGCACAACCATCTTTTAATGATATCTTAGATTCAATTACTGAAGTAGATTAGTTGAGTTCCCTTTGAATTGTAATTTCGTTATTGAGTCTGAAAGAAGCCATGTAAGTCCGCAAAAAATTAAATGGACCACCCTGAATAACTTTTGATCTAAGAATCGGGTCTTTACGTTGCAGGACTCAATCTTATTAAAAAAATTTTGCACATAATTGCAGAATTCGTTTAGCTATGCAAAAATACATTTTAGTGAACATTTATTATTTTTTATTATTTCATTTAATAATAGTCGAAAAACTTTTAAATTGTCAGGAAATTGTTTTAATTATTTCAAAGAATGTAAATTTCAAATTACAAATGACAAAATTTGAGTGAACGTTGTCAAATAATTTCTGAGAAATCATATTTTGCAAATGCCGTATTTTTAAAATTTGATTTCTCAAGAACTGTTCAACCAAACTTGCTCAAATATTATATTTTGCTATGTAAAAATACATTCTTTGAAATGATGTAAAAATTATATACCTTACTGTACAAAATTTTTTCCACTATTATTAAATTAATAAATAAAAAATAATAAATACTCACTAAAAATATTTTTGCATGGAAATTTTTGCGGCTAAACGAGTATAAAATTATTTATGTGTACTTTTTTTTTTGTTTCACTAAAAAAATTTTCGAGATATGGCGAATTACGCAAAAAGTAAAAATAATATTAAATAGTCCAAACTTTGGATCTCTTCCCTGACCAAACTGTTGGGACAATATTGCCCACATTGCGGATTTTGGGGACATGAAATCCAAATCTGTTGAAATGGCATGTTTATTCAGAGAAAGTACGTTTTTTTGTCTGATTTCGTAACATAAAATATCATCTGCACTAATTAATTATCATTTCTTTATAACCGTCATTAAACAGCCGACCCAATTTTATGGGTTTACGACTACTAATCTTCAATTCCGTAGCCTTGTAGTTTTGAACCCAATTCAGAAGACAAGGGAACTCCTGGATCGAGTATTGGGAAACATTTGCCATCGTGGAAGACTTTTTGATGGAGCTAACTCACATTTTCGTTGCATGGAGAGGAAGACCACGAGAACCCCTCACGGTTAGCCTGAAGGCAAAGGGATTCTAACCCATGATCCGTCTACCACTGAGGATATTTCACGTCAGCACTATGGTCTGTACAAGCCAGATGCGGAATTCGCATCGACTGAGATTCGAACCCGGTTTGCCTCATTGGAACCCTTTATATTCTGATCCATCGCGACTCAATTAGCATATTTTATTTTATTTTATAACCGTCGTTGAACAACCGACGCAATTTCATGGGTTTACGACTATTAACGTTCAACTCCGTAGCCTTGTAATTTTGAATCCAGAAGACAAGGAAACTCCTGGATCAGTACCCCCAGAGGTATTGATTTGTTGTGGGAACATGGAGGACTTTGAGACTCGACAGATTTAACGTGCATCAGTCACCATTTACTACACGGGGAGTCTTCGGCCGGCAAGGATCGAACCCACAACCTCTTGGATATGGGCCCAGCGCCCTACCGACCAGGCTATCCCGGCCCCAATTAGCATATTTGAAGTCATCCCCTCGAACCATTAAGATTGAGTCCTAGAACGCAAAGATCAGATCAAAGGTTATTCAGACTGGTCCGCTTCTTTGCGCACTGTAGATGCAGATTATAAACAGTTATATTTGTTATAATGCTGGACGGGAGAGTATTGTTGGGGAACAGGTATTGTCACGTAAAAAATTAATTAAAAAATATTGCATGACGTTCAAGGCACATAACTTTGACCTCAGATATAAAATTCAATTAATATATTTTTTTGAATGGGTACCTTTTTTTGAGCTAATTGAAAAACGGGAAAAATAATTTCAACCCTGGAAAAGAATAATGCTTAAACTACGGAGTCACATCGAAACTTTAACGGGAATTAAAACCGGGATTACTGCCTCAGTAAAACTTGCTGATGAATTTTTTTCGTTAAAAAATTTTCATAACAGGGATTCTTCGGTTGAACAAAATAAAATTTCCTCCTAATTTTAGTGTCATTTCCTCGTCATGAAATTCATCTTTTACACTACAAAATTAAAAATACTCAAAGGAAAAAGAATACCATAGTTCTGATTAGTATTCAAATGAATGTGTTTGCATTCGACAGCACAGAGTATAAGTCAAGCACTGTCACTTACTACATTAATACGAATTATGACTTAAGGTGTAGCACACTAGATGCTAACAGATTTTTCCTCAATAGGTGAAACCTGTAGGTGTCTTGCATTTCTATACAACGTTTTTGATACTGCTGTCCACAATGTTTGATTTGTTCTCAAGGAATCCTTTGTCACCTTACTCATTAATTCTTGTGTCAGTTGAAGATCAATAAATTAGTATTGATAAAATTCGATATCTAAAATATGGCAAACAAGCTTTGTAACATCGCAAGCCTCGGAATAAAACGAATACTAGATGTGAGAATTGTTACAAAACAATTTGCCGATATTTTGTCACTTTCACGTCACGCACATATACGCCTATGCAAATTATGAATCTTAAAACTTTAAAACATGTTAATGTTTATTCATGCTGTTTATTTCCGTATTACTTGCATTAATGAAAAAAAACGAAAGAAATGTTTTAATCTTTATTCTTACATATTCCAGGATAGAGCATTCGCCTTCCAATGAGATGAACCGGATTCGAATCCCAGCGATGGGTGGTCGATGCGAATTCTGCATTCGGCTTGCACCAACCACTTTGCTGACGTAAAATATACCCAGTGGTAGACGGATCGTGGGTCAGAGTTGCTTTTCTGTCAAGCTGACCGTGAGAGATTTTCATGGTTTTTCCTCTCCATGTAACGCAAATGCGGGTTACCTCCACCTAAAATTCCTCCCAATACTTAATCCAGAAGTTCAATTGTCTAAATGATTGTGTTAAAATTACGAGGCTGCGGAGTTGAGCATTAAAAGTCGTAAACCCAAGCAAATGGGTCATATGTTCAACGACGGTTATAAAATAAAATAAGAAAATATTCATCGTTTCAAGATTTATTTGCTTAAAAATGACATCAATTTCTTTTAAGGACCAAACTGACCCCAAATGGTGGATTTAGGTAAGTTCAAAATCCAGCTGTTCTAGTATTGAAAGTTCTAGAATCAAAACCCTCATCTAACAATTTCTCTATAATCAAAATCAAAACGTTTTATTCTTGTTTCTGAAAGGTTTCATGAACATTGAAATACTGTTTACAGTTGTTTTTAATACGATTTTTTATAAATTCCAGATTATAATGCTCCGAAATAGTGCAGCTTATATTTTCAGCTCATCTTATCACGGTCTGTTTCTGAGAAAGAGGCTGTTGATTTCATCTGTACTATTCTCCCCGAAAACTTAACCTTTAAGTATTGTGTGCAGTAGGAATTATTATGTATTGACGTTATTAATAGCGTCTTACAGCTTTAATAGAGTTTATAATCTTGTTAAAAAGGAAAGCAATAAACTCATATTAATTCTAATGTTCAGAATTGTAGAAATTATACAAAATTTTATCTGTGAGAGGGCAAAAATCTTTTAATTTATATTATAAAAACACTTTAGAAAGGAATGCTGGTGAAAAAAAAGAAGCACCTGCATAGCTCTCATATTGGTAAATGTTTAGTATATACCAAATTATATTCATGAATAAATTAATACCAATGTTATGCAATTATTTAAACTTTTAAAACATTCTATAAGAAAGACCAATAAACAGAGCAAAGTTTGAAAACATGCAATTTTCAGTAAACAATTATCTAAAATTTTCTACTATGCTAATTTTAATAAACAATATTAAAAGTTGTAAAACGTGCTAACTTGAGTAAACAATTGTGTAAATTTTCCAAGCATGCTAATTTTATTAAACAATAAGCGAAATTTCATGCAATCATGCTTACTTAAGTAGACAATTATCTAAATTTTTAAGCATAGCACTAAAAAGAGGCTCCTGTCACAATAAAACATATTCAAAAATGCATGAATACAAATACTAAGTTTTATTTATTAAGAGCTTGAATACAGACACTTTCAAAGCAAATTTCATTACTCACTTTAAAACATGATTAGATGCTTCTTTAAAAATACGACTATCTAAAGACTTTAAGCTTTTTATTCAACTCAATCATAAAAATTAAACTTAAATGGAAAACACCATCATAAACTATTTAAATATCAAATTTAAATTAATCATTTCAAATTTATATTATAACGCTTTTCTTTAAGGCTTTGAAATTCTTCGCGAATCTATAATTTAATTTTCAAACAAAAAAAATTAGATGAATGGAGAGTTAGGCGATTAATAATTTCCCCAAAATGTATTAGTGCCATAAATTTCATTTCAAAACAATTTATGCCTGAAATATTATTCTTTCGAAACTGTCGTTAAAAGGAAATTTTTCTGGAAAAGACTTCGTTTGAAAATGAAATATTTCAAAATGAAATATTCTTCTAGCCTGTATAATTTTTACGTTATGTTTAGACTGGCTATAAATTTACCTTTTTTCTTAAAAGCATGTGATTTTCTTCTTATATAAATTAGATTAAATTTAATATTTTTACTAAAATGCATATATTTAAACTGAAGATTTATTTCATTTTTAAGAAAATAATTTGTAAAACTCTTTGGCTTTTGAGAAACAGATATAATTAAAAGAAGAGTTGTAGTGTCCGAATGCGTCCTTCGTTGAATAGTTTAAAAGGAAATATTCTTCTTGCCTGTATAATTTTTACGTTATGTTTAGACTGGCTATAAATTTACCTTTGAAAAAAAAGTGATTTTCTTCCTATATAAATTAGTTTAAATTTAATGTTTTTAATAAAATGCATATATAACTATATTTAAACTATTTAAACTATTTGGAAGATTTATTTCATTTTTAAAAATAAATAATTTGTTAAACTATTTGACTTTTAATTAACCGTTATAATAAAAAGAAGAATTGTAGTGTCCGCCTGCATGTTTGTATCTCTCATAATTGCCGACGCGTGTCGGATAGGATCCTAAAAGTTAGATAGTGGGTGCAAAAGGTAATTTTAATGCTCAGTCTGTAAAATATTCAGCATTATTGATAAAAGAACAGTTACAACGTAAAACATCCCTAGTAAAGAATTACACACTATTTATAAAGTGACACAATAGAAAATAATTCAATTCTATCCAAACAATTAATAAGTAATATTGAGGCTTAATTAATTAATTGGTAATTCTCTTACTTTCCACGCAAGCTGGTTCCCATCGATCTGATGCAGAGTGGTCTAATATGCTTTTTTATGGTGAGCGGTATCGGTCCTCGTTAAATTATTTTACCGTAAAGTGCTCGATTTCACGCGCAGGTTGTCTGGCTACCAAAGCAGGGGAGTCATCCCCTCTGCAGAGGATCAAAATTGCGATGGCATGTTTTTGGATCATCCTCAGGGATTTTTCCGAGACCGTCGCCAATAGCCCATTGAGCAACTCTAGGGTGACGTAAATTAAGTGCCAACCTATAAGGAATTTGATGCATTTTTAGCCTTTAAATACAAGTCAACAAAATTGAAGCTGTTGAATGTTGGTTTATTATATTTGAAAAAAGCTTAAATGACGAAGGTGTTAAATAACACTTTGATCACCAAATTCAGGGGGGGTGGGAAATGATTTCTAAGATTAAAACTACACGATGAAACTATTTCTGTACTATGTCGTAACGCTTTGCTCGCTTTTATGACTGTACCAAGAGAATAAATTATCCCCAATGGGTTAAAAGAGTTCAACTATCTTAACCTCCGTAATGGCGTTGCTATCGTGACGTCATTGAACTTACAAGGGAAACTAGGGAAGTGTGACTCGCCAATTTTGAAATAAACTAGTGGGATGAATGCCTTATGAGGAATAATTTTAGGGGACAACATTCGTTTCGGCCCATAGAAGGTTCTGTGAGAGATAAAAAAATAATTCAATATATAGAAAAATCGGTATTTTATTACTTCAATGCAGACTAATAGTTATTATAATTGTCTCATACTCCAATTAATTTTGTGGTACTGTACTATATAATGCATATTTATTGTCAAAATTGATTTCGAAAGTTATATATATCTGTAGTTTTTCATAAAAACCTGTTAGGTTAATTTAAAAATATAATTGACATCAAATTTTTTTTCGAAAAACTTTCCAAATTAATGGAGTATGTAATTGCAAATCAATTAATTAATTAATAATTAATTAACAATCAATGAATAATTAATCAACAATTAACCAACAATTAATTAATAATTAATTACTTTTTGATTAGCTTATTTATTAGCAAATTAATTCCAAATTAATTGGATTATGAGACAATTACAATAACTAATAGTCTGCATTGAAATAATAAAACACCGATTTTTCTATATATTGAATTATTTTTTATCTCTCACAGGACCTTCTATGGGCCGAAACGAATGTTAATTAATTTATTAATTAGCAAATTAATTAATTATCCAATTAATTATAAATTAATTGGATTATGAGACAATTACAATAACTAATAGTCTGCATTGAAGTAATAAAATACCGATTTTCCTACATATTGAATTATTTTTTATCTCTCACAAAACCTTCTATGGGCCGAAACGAATGTTGCCCCCTAAAATTATTCCTCATAAGGCATACATCCCACTAGTTTATTTCAAAATTGGCGAGTCACACTTCCCTAGTTTCCCTTCTTAGTAGATATTTTTTATGTAATAATGTTTTATGATATTAATTTTTAATAATGTTATGGTTAGAGAACTTGGCTCTGATTTTAAATAGTTATGTCAGTTATGGTTGTCATTGGTTATCTTGCTTTCAACATGTTAGATGATTGTTCCTAAGTGGTTCCATAGTGTTTTTAAGCAGTCTGCGGATGTTTCTATGCTGATTTTCCACATCATATCATTTAAGGTGTTCTTCCCTTTGACTCTTCAATTACAACGTATAGTGAATATTAAATTTCAAGTAAAAAATAAATATTAACCGTGCTGCTATTTACATATATTAAAATGTGCCATGGAAAAGTGTAAGAAAGCATTGATGACAAATGCCACTCTGAAAGATGTTATAGTGAAATCATTTTACAGCCTTAGAGTGGAATCTCCACATCCCGCAATATTTAATCGTGTTTTTTCTTTCTTATGGCTTCTTCTATTATATATATATATATATATATATATATATATATATATATATATATATATATATATATATATATATATATATATATATATATATATATATATATATATATATATATATATATATATATATATATATATATATATATATATATATATATATATATAAGTTCAAAATGAAAAATTCTTGAAAAATTTCCCGTTCATGTAAGTTCATTTGAATTCACTACTCGCTTTATAGATTTTGTTTTATTGTTTTCTCTTTTTATTTTACTTCATTTTCTGTTTTTACGTGTTATGTTTACTTATTGTGTTCTATTTATTTTGCTTTAATATATTTTGCTTTGGCTATAGTGATACAATATCAGAAAGCACTCTTTCTTGCGGATATAATCGTGTGAGCTGATAAAAAGATTATATCTTTTATTTTCCGGATTTCTTTTAAAAAAATTTCAGTTGTGTGTTATTTTTTTATTATTTTTTTTCTTTCCCCCCCCCTCTTTTCACATGTCTGTAATTTTCCTTTGGCTTATCTTCATTTTGAACTCATCTAATGAGTTCTGTTTACTTGCAGCTTATGAGCAATAAATGAAACTTATTGTTTTCTTAACTTTCTTCGTGTTTTCTTGTACTTATTTATTTTGTTGCTTATATATATATATATATATATATATATATATATATATATATATATATATATATATATATATATATACAGAGAGATAGAGAGACGGAGGTTAAAAAATGAAGTGCAAATTAATCGGGTACACTGTTTGCTTGTATAATGTACAGTTCAATGTACAGTATGCAAAATAAAAAATGGACTACTCTAAAAAGCCAGATCTTTGCGTTCTAGGACTCAATCCTAATAGTTCGTGGGGGACATCTCAAATATGCTGAATGATTAGTGCCGAAGTTATTTAAAGTTACGAACACAAAAAACGTACTTTCTCTGAATAAACATGACTTTTTTCGACGGATTCGTATTATCACCCCTCCCCTTGCTCTATAATTCACATATTGCTCATCTTATGGCAGTGAAATAGAAATTCCGAATTGTAAAATGTTTTTTTTGCTCTATCCTTTCCTCTTCAGTACTGCTAATGTTAAGTTGTGTTAACCTTATTGCTACTTTTTTGCCTATTTTGCCATGCTTAGAGAACTGTTTTGGTGAATCAAAAAAATTTTTCACCCAATTTTAAAATTCGACTATCTATCGATAATTTCATTCAGAATATATTATTTTTTAAAAAAAATAGCTATTCTTATTATTAATTTATAAATAGACGGAAAAAAATTTAATATTAAAATAACCAAAATTTTAAATCATTGTAAAGAACATGATTTTCTGTTGTAAAATACGAAATTTGAACAAAATTTGTCGAATATTTTTTGTGTAATTAAATTTTAATCTCACGATATTCATAAAATTTGATTAATAGTACAGGCCGAAATCAGTGACATCATTTTCAAGGTTGTATAATACCGAGAATAGTTTTTTTTGTTACTGGTTGAGTTTTAAAAATTCTTGTGCCTAATCTAATAATGTGATATCACCAGAAACAGCTTTTCATTAAAAAGAAAACTGTTTTAAATTTTAAAATTATGCTGAAATATAGTTTTTGTGTGGTGTGCCTGTTTGCGTAGTGTTAATGAAGATTTACGGATTATTTAAGTTTCTCCCCTGTATGAGGATCTGTTATTCAGCTCCGTAATTAGTAAAAAATATTTTTTAAAAAGCGTTATGCTTATTTGAATTATTGTCACTGTTTGAGAGTTACCTTAAATATTAGTAATATAAAAACATCTAATAAAGTAGTAATCCGCACTGTCTGTCACAAATCAAGCTGATCTTTTAAAGTATTACTATATTTTGTTAGTGAATAATACACTAAGCAAAATCATGTACTTCGCTTTGCTTGAGAAAATATAAACCATTAAAGTTTTATGTTTAAGCAATAGAACTAGTGAAAAAAAAAATGAAAAGAATCTCAAAATGTGCAAAAACGAAAACAGTAGAAAGCATTACTTTAAAAATACATAACGCAATTAGAGTTCTAGTTCAGCAAAAATAAAGAAAAAATGTCTAATGTCTTACGCAATACTTGTGCCATAGAGAAAAAAAATGGTTAAAACTAGCAGAACATAGTAAACTTTAAGTAATAGTAAACTTTCAGACTCTACGGCTGCACCACAAAACTCGGTAATTTTTTCCGATAAAAATTTTGTAGTTTTTATTGTAATACTTAAGAACATGACATAAAAACTATCCATTCTTTTAAATTTACTCTTTTAGTTTTATAATTTTTAATAAATGTATTTTAATAAGAACTATAATTTTGAAAACCATAATTTTCTATAAACCGTTACCATATATGAACGTATACCAATAAGATATGGTTTTAAAATGTATGGTAAACTTTGGTACTTTAAATACCTTACATTTTTTTCTTTTAATTCCAGAATTATATTTGCTTGTTTTTTACCAAAAATGTACCGCGCAATACAGTAATTTTACTAGTATTTTTTCTCCTTGTGAAATGCATAATTATATAGGTGTTTTGAAATTTATTTCTCAAAAATTAAAATTTTGAGTTTTAGTTTTAGAGTTTTAGTCTTTTAGAGAACAAATATTCACTCTTTTCATTAAAGGCGAAAGAATCAATTAAAGCAGTCCCTTACAACCAACGGTGCTTCCAATGTTCTGTTAGGCGAATAGATTTTCAAGACGCATAGAGGATACAATTTGCACTATTCAGTAAATTATAACTCTATGATTACTTTATAATGGGCAAATAATTTTATATTTCATTTTATAACCAAAAACAAAACATCACCATTGGAAAGTTTCACTTTGAAATCCTCCTTGTAAATTATTTTAGTGTATGTTACTAATTATAATTATACATGCGCTCTATAGTATTTAATTATACATATATTAGTAAATATAATTATAAACCCATTAGCATATAGGCTTGCATAACAAGAGCTTGTGCGAGTTTGCTGTTATTTTGCTGTAATTTATACATCGTTTAGCTGTAAATTAAGTATGGTGGTACAGTAGACATTTAAACTGTAATTTTAAACTTAAACTTAATAATTCTTTCAATTATTTGTTGAAATCTTAGTTTTTAAAAAACCTTTCGCTTTTTTGGTATACTTTTTAGGTGTTTGCATAAAATGAAATCAGATCTATTCACTTTTCTACTGAAAAAACTCAGAACTATCATAAGTTAACTGTATTATAGGTTAAAACTTTCTTATTTCTGCTTTTACTAAGAAAGCCTCTCTGTGTAAATACGATAATGGTATTTACTATGAGCAGCTGAATAATCCTTGGAAATCAATATTGCAGATGTCTAGCTATCTTTTCAAACAAAGTAATAGTTTGAGAATTTAGAGAGTAGCTGAAAATTTAATAATTGAGAAAGCCTGGAGAAACTATGGAATGAATCATGTAATAAATTATTACATTTTAATTATTTCACTACTTAAAGTTCTTTGACTGTAAGAAAAGAAGTGATAATTTATAACAATATTCTACTAACCCTTCAAATAATGCTTTTATTTAATTCAACTCTATTCAATGGAATTAAAACAACATTTTAAATTTTTAAATTTTTCAGAAATTAGTTTCCCTTTTTTTTACTTAATCCCCTCTCCAGCGCATTCATGATTAGCTTCTCAGCACATTCATGCAAAGCAGGCGGCGGTAGCGACACCTACAATGTGTATAAAAGAAGAGATTTGACAGTAAGTATCTCATACAGAAATTGAATTTGAGCGTTGTTTTTGGGTAAAAAAAAGTTTTGGTTATGCTTTGTGTAAGAAGAAGAAATGCCTACCAGCACATGTCTGAGTTGGATCAAGTTCGAATTGTGGCCTACCGGGATTGCGGTTTATCATACCGAAGTATTGCTGCTCGCGTTGGCCGAGATCCCATGACTGTTAGTAGAATATGAAATCTATAGGTTCATGACCGTCATATGGAACGCCGTGCAGGATCTCTGCTGCCCCCATCACGAACAGACGAGAAGACAAGCATGTTATCCACATGGCCTTATGGGATCATACAGCTAGTCACGAACCCTGAATCAACAAATGGGATCATTTGTTAGACAAGTGTCTGCACGAACAGTTCGACGACTTTTGCAACAGCATGAACTGTCAGCACGGCGACCATGGCTTCGGCTACCCTTGACACTGCATCACAGGCAGGAGCACCTTCAATGGTGTGATCAAGGATGTACCTGGACGCAAGAATGGCATGAAGTCGTCTTTTCAGGCGAATCCATATTTTGTATACGACATCATGATGGCCGCATCCGTGTTTGGCAACATCGTGGAGAACGCCCATTGGGAGCTTGCATTCAACATCGTCATACTGACCCATCACCTGGAGTAATGGTATGGGGTGCCATTGGATACGCGTCTCGATCACCTCTTGTTCGCATTGCCGGCACTTAGAACAGCAGCCGTTACATTTCTGATGTATTAAGGTAAGTTGCTGTGACTTATAGTCAAGGCTTCCATAACGCTACGTTTCAGTAAGACAATCACGACTGCATGCTGCCGGCACTGTCCTGACCTTCCTTTACCCAAAACATGTTCGCTTGTTGCCATGGCCAGCACGTTTTCCTAACCTCTCAGCAATTGAAAACGTCTGGTCAATGGTTGCAGAACGACTGGCACGCCACCACTCGCCAGTCACTACGGTCGATGAATTGTGGCATAATGTTATAGCTGCATGGAGTGCTGTAACCGTCCATGCTATCCAATCTCTGTTCAACTCGGTGCCCAGGAGAATAACTGCTGTTATATATATATATATATATATATATATATATATATATATATATATATATATATATATATATATATATATATATATATATATATATATATATATATATATATATATATATATATATATATATATATATATATATATATATATATATATATATATATATATATATATACAGAAAAAAAAATTATGAACTTGAGTTAGAAAAAGTATTTGTATTTTTCATAACGGAGCAAATTAAGTACCATAGTTAATGTACTATTTGCTTGTAGCAAATAATAATAGCAAATGATTTTAAAATAGGAAGAAACATATTTTTAAATCATTATGATTAAGTATTATTGAATCACGTATTCATTAGAAACATTAAGAATTAATTTGTTACTTTCATTAAAGCTATTACATTTTAAAAAATTTTAACGACAAAATCAATATCTCTTGTTAATTTAGTTAGCATCTCTAGTTGTTAGCATAAATAAATGTACTATTTCTGAAAGTTTTAATCTTGATGCAGACAGTTTTGGCATATAGGATTTTCCAAAGCTGATTCGGAGAGAGAAAATGTTTTCAGTATTAAGTTAATATAGAACTATTTACCAGATAAAATAAACTGCACTAACTATTTTTACCCGTTAAAATATCCTGCAGATAAATAGTTTTGCATAAATTGATACTCTTATGTTCAGAAATACATACTTAACTGAAACATATTTGCGATCAGTTAATAAAGAGAAAATTAAAAGTTAGGAGGAAACTTTATTTTCAATTACAAAACTAATTACAATCTGTTTCGAAATGGAAACTAAACAAAATGTAATTGAACTTAGTTTCCTTAGTTTCTCCTTTTCATGAACAAATTAAGGATAGTTGAAGTCTTTAATTACGTCTTTGCAGAAAATGTATCTCCAATGAAATGTTATAGTTTTAGATACTAATATACTTTCTTAAAGAGAAAATTGAATTACTATTCCTGCTTAAGAGAAAAAGGAAGAAAAAAACACTATTTAATATGATCGAATTATCTAATTAACTTGTATTATTTGAAAAAATTTAAGTTATTTGTTCACGTTAAAAAAATTAAATTCAAGAAACTGAATTGTTTTTCTTAATTCGAAGCAAAAAAAATTGCTATAGCTTAATGAAAACAATTAACAATTCTGATTGTTTCACTGGAACGTTTGCATATTAAATTTACAGTTTTGAAAAATTAAATTTGAAGAAATTTACTTTGTTTATTAAAATCTGAAGAAAATATCTGACATAAAAACACTTAATTAAATTAAATCAATATGTTTAATTGTTTTACTTAAAACTGTCCGTAGAATTTTAAGCATGTTAACAAATTTAGTTCAATACAGACGTAGTTCTTTTCTTGATGATATGTATGGAATGCAGTATTTTAAATTTTAAAAACCAGTAAACAGAAATAGAAGGTAAGCATGAAAGTTCATAATATGGGTACTTCTTTATGCATGATGATTCAGTGCAGCCCTGCAAACGTGAAAGCAAGAAGCATCATAAGGAAACTCATGGTCGAAAATATCATTATACAACGCTAGGGGTGCTTATCCATAATGGGCAAACTGCCGGTGTTTATTTCAAACGGCTTTTTTTTCGAAATTATTTAATTAAATGTTAATTTTGCGTTTACTAACAATTATTTTAAATAATTGCCCATATTTGCCTGATTCATTATAGTTTAATGATTCGCTACCAACAGGCAGAACTCATCACGTTGTCTGCTAAATCAGAAGGTTTTGAAAATATAGCCACTTCTGAGCCTATTAAAATTCAATTTCTGTCATTGTTTTTAAAAAACACAAAATAAAGATATTTTATTAAAAAATATTAGTTCAAATGCACAGGAGCAACTAGAAAATAATAAAATAGTGCCTCTAGTGTCGTACAATGACATTTTCCCCCATGGATAGCTATGCAATTTTCAATCTGAACAATGTCGACTGCATTCACTTCAAATTTATAGTTGATATACGGATTCATCCTGTATATTCCAAAGATAAACATATTCTACTTAAAACCTCTAATTTAACTAAAATCAAACAAAAACAACGTTAGTAAATTAATTTTAAAATAACTTAAACAATTAAAATAATCTATTCTATTCCAAGTTTCTATTCTATTCCAAGTATTTCATAAGTTTCTATTCCCAAATCCATTTCTATCTATTTCCATTTCTATTAATCACTTCTATTCAGCGTATTACATTCCTATGGTTTTACACGAAAGTCTGACATAAAATATAATCATGCACAAAACTGAAAAATATATAGAAACACAATTAATAAAGCTAAATGTATAATTTCTTTATTTATCATATTTTGTCTTTCACAGTGACTTTACGTTATTAAATTAAGCAACATGTTTTTTTGTAGAATCAGAGTAAAGCTTATAACTGCATTTAATATCATTTGGCATGGTATTGTTTTTTGACGCCAGCTCATTTTTAGATACACAGAAGTATTCAATGCAAAAAAAGAAAGAAGCCGAGAATGGGATACTAGCAAGTAGCGTAGTGTGGGTATTTCGATCCTGATTGATTGTTGAAACGTGGTATTTGCTTATGTTATCAACTGTTCCTTCCATCTATTTCAAATAAGCCAAGCCCGTCAAGTATCAATCCTCTTAAGTAACGCATAGAATAACGGTTTTAGAAAATAGAATTATAGCTACTATACTGCTAGAAAAATTTCTCTGAAAAAATGGTTAAATAACAATTTATTTATTTAATTGTAATTTCACCATATTGAAACAAAACAGCCAAATAACCATTAATTAGATGGTAATAAAAGTGTTAATAATAAGAAAATCCGCTAATTAACTGCTTTCACGTGATACGATTAAATAACCAGAATTTTTTCGCGCAACTAATCCCACCTAACGAAGCTACTTATTTCCTTAGAACTACTTTCACATTGTAGTCTAGAGAGCTAATCTGTTAGCTTCAAGTCTGACAGAACGGAGTTCGAGTCCTAGCGTTGACGCCGCACGATTTCCTCCCTTTCATTCCGCATGTGACTGCATTCCCCAATTTGGGTCCTGCATTCTATGTTCACCATTTCCTAACGAAAAACCTATCTCCAGTTAAATTCTTTTTACACGGTTTTAAGACTATGTGAGTTGTAAATGGTTATAAAACCGTGTAGTTTTGTATTCCTGGTTTTTATAACTATACTAGTTGTAGACAGTTTCAAAACCGTAAAGGTAAAAAATATTCTTTACCGTAAACTTTACGGTTAATTGGATGGACAGAGTGCTGTCATTTATTTTACCATAATTTTAGAATGAAAATTCTAACAGTGTAATAGAATTATTATTGTAAGTCAAATATTATTATTTTTAGGGTCTCTTGTTTTGTTTTCAATTTTCGTTAATAAACTGTATAGTAAAAACTCATTTTTATCCCCAATAAATGACGTAAAATTTGTTTGTTTAAACCTCATTTGCGATAGATTTCAAAATTTTAAAGTATAAGAAATAGCAATATCTATTAAAAAGTTCCTAATAGTTAAAATAGTTTAAAAGGTACAGATTTATCTTCCGAAATTTAAAATACTTCTATTTTAATAAGTTTCCAGTAATATACATTATTCCTCTAATGACGTTAAACTAACTTCCTAGTTTAATTAAAGCTAGAAAGCTGGGATATATTTGTTTTGCTTAACTTCGAAAGATATATGCCGCCCATTTCAAACTAAGGAAGCAATACTTTTTTAAAACTATTTTGGATAGCCAGAAAATTTGAAACAAATTGAAAAAGTAGGATTTAAAAGTTTTAATATCACAATGTTTCAAAAAAGACGTAATAATTTAGTTTTCTTTACTTTTTAAGGTGATGATATGTTTAGTTTCTAGATTAATTTTAATTTTATCAACTTCTATTCTGAGTGGCCAAGTTATTCTGACCATCATTTAGTTCCATGTTTGGCCACCTTTTTTATTCGTTGTAGCCTTGAATCTTGTTAGTACGGACTCCATGACATGTTGATACGTCGGTTGTGACAAATTCATAGCACTTTCTAATAATGTGGAAGCGATTGATTATGCATTTAAATGGCGGGCATCCCACAAATGCCCAAAACTATGTAGAACTAGGAACTGTTGGACACAATTCACCTAAGTAATTCCAACAATGTTTGTCACATCATCAGTTCTTTCACAATGCTTGTCACATCATCAGTAACTTTTATTCGACAAAATAATCACCTGAATCTCAAACAATCGTCAAGGAAACCATTTACGGACATAAAGTTAATTTATGGTAAGTGACAATTTATTTTACACGAAACATTTACGGGCAGTCCTGTATTTATAAACTCATGATAGCTTCAAGGACATAAATTTATTTTTACGGTCAGTGATTGGAAATCATTTTATCGAGTACTGACAGTAATCTAGAGAGAATTTTTTGAAGTAGTGGGATAAAAATTAAATGGAGGGGATGTAAACAGATTTGCTCGAAATAGAATGTATACACGATATTATTTTTTTATGCAAACTGTCAGTTTAAATGAAGCTGAATCTGATGAAGTTAACATGCTAAAATGAAATTCAATTATATTTAACCAAAACGAAAAAAAAAATCTGTGTGGATGGAATAAGAGATGAAAACATTTCAACACTTAAACGAATCGAACACTTAAACGAATAATCAACACTTAAACGAATCGAAATAAACTTGTGCTGAAAAATATACGAGATTTGTTATAATTCACACGAGTAAAAAACTTTTAAACGTTTAAAACCTTTGCAAATGAATTAAATCAAATTTAATTGAGTACTTATAACTCGAGACGAAGTAAAGTGAATACCACGTGAAATCAAATTTAATTGAATAGCTGTAAGCTACGTCACGCATGCGTGTAGAACCTGATTGGCTTCTGAACAGTTAATTCTAATGATTTTTACCTACGATGACGTCAGTTGCCTAAACTAAACTAAACTATCTACATAGTAACGTTCAATTAATTGTGCTTGACAAAATAATGTTATTCAAATTCCAATTTAAATTTTTTAAAAAATTAAGATGTAGTTGGGACTGTTAAAAATATACTGCTAAATAAATATACTATTTTATCTTTTTTAAAGTAAACATTAACAATAGCTTTTCGTTGTTGTTGTTGTTGTAATTGTAGTTCATTTGCGTTACACTAGAGCTGCACTATGGCAACGGTAAGCAAAACATCCCTGAGGATGATCCGAAGACATGCCATCCCAATTTTGATCCTCTGCAGAGGGGATGGCACCCCCGCTTCAATAGCCCGACGACCTGCACGCGAAGTCGAGCACTTTACGGTAGAACAGTTTAACGAGGACCCATACCGCACATCCTCGGTCCCTACGCAGACTAAACCAAGTGGTCACCCACCCGCACACTGATTCGGTGATCTGCTGGGAACCGTGTCTTAACGATCAGTCCACTGCGAGACAATAGCTTTTCGAATTAACGATTATTGTCAGCTGGCACCACCTTCAAAAACATAAATATGTCAATTGCCAAAGTCTCGGACTTATGGTCTTTGCGTGATACCATTTATATGGAACATAAAAAATATTTTGTTCCAAAATTATGTACTATAGAATAAAAATAAAATAAAATAAATAGTATTAGATTATTATAAAATAAAAAGAATGACATTAAAGTATTAGATCATCCATTTTGATATTAAATTCCCCCATCAAATAAAAATATTTTCTTCACATATTTAATTAATAATATCGGTTTTAGTCAATATATATGTTTGTGTTTTTTTAATATTGGTCAACAATGATCTTTTCTAAGAAAAAACATTGAATTACGTCTAAAAACAGAGATTCCAGAAAATAAACATTAGCCGTTAGGTTAAAATAAGATTTATATCGTGCAATAAAAACTGCATATTTTGAAAAAAATGCTCAGATAACTACTTTTTGTAGAAGAATTTGTGATGCAAACTAAATCGTAAAGGCAATTTTCAAAGAAAAATGTATTTATATAATTCATTTTTCAAACATTCTAACATCTTAAGCAAATCGCCTGGAGTAATTCATACCAGGTGTTTCTTAGGAGAAAGTTAGTAATTTGTTTCTTTAGTGATATGTTAAATCTTTGTTTTTTTTATTTTAAGGAAAACGAAAATATGTTTCGTTATTCTTTTGCAGAAATTAAAGAAGAAAAAAAAATAAACTATTTATTTGTACTGAAGGAGATATTGCAAATGTTTTAAAGCATCTCTATTTTTTTTTTAAAAAAATCATATATGTTTTTCTTAAAAGTACTTTTAAAAAATCATTCAAATTTTCAAAAAGATTTATTGTTAATACTATCACTTTGCATTATAATTAATTAGTGTCAATAATGTGTCAATAATGCGATTAAATATAACTTTGTCGAATGAATTAAAAAGAAATATAAAAAACAATTTATAACATCAAACTTTAATTAAATTTTCCATTAAAAATCCTGTGAATTCTCTAGTTAAAGTTAAGATGTTTTGAACAATTAATCATTATGTTTGGAAGAATTCACAGTAACCACCTAACTCCAAGGTAACCATCACCACTTTTCAATGTCACGTAGTTCGATAAGTACTTTTAATTGTTTTAGCGTTAGTTCGTGTTACCAAATGTTTACTTCGTTTCCAAATGCTTAAAATATATAAGCAGACAAAATCTGAAGAAAAAATAAAATACACACTATAAAGAATGAATACTCAATCATCACGAAACCTTTTTCGTTTTTAACGAAACCGTTTCTTGGTATGTGCACCGAGCAAAAATTTTGTCAAAGTGACGAAATAATTATTGCGTTTTTTCCAAAGAAATGAATTTCGTCAAAATTAAAGAAATGATTCTTACTTCTATTTTTTCAAAATCAAAAATAGAGCTCGTAGTCTATATCTAACTTTTCTAAAAATCACTTTAACGTGGTCTCTTATAAACGACACCAGACAAAAAGGAGAGAGAGACACATTACGCCCATGCCCGAGGCGAGATTCGAACCCTGTATTTTCCTGGTACAAAGCCAACTATTTGACAACCCCACCATACAAACCGGTTGACTTAATTTGTTAGTTCATTTTCGATTGTCTAGTCCATATTCTAGATTTGTCATTTTAGTTGATAATCTCCCACGAGCACTATGGTTAGATTTCGAATTAAGGGAGCATTTTCGTCCTACATTTGAGAGTTCGCATTTCGTCACAAATCACGTAATTCTGTGACAAAATGATTCTCAAAATTAACAAAATACGGCTCAAGGCTTGCTGAATCATCGTTTTTTTTCTTTTTGAGAGAGCAAAACGTTAGCTGAGCTTATATTTTAAATACTGAATTAAATATGCGAGCTGGAAACAAATACCTAGGCTAATATAAGCTCTTAAAAATATATTTAACCATCACAGGTAATTTAACTAACCTTATTCTTATTACCAATTAAACGTATATTCGAAGGTTAAGACTTATTTTTACTTTCTAAGGTTAAAACTCGTGTAATCGGTTGTACTGTCAGTGCTATTGTGCTAAATTTTTCTTTTAAATTTATGTTTTTTGCTGTAAAATTTAACTATTAATGTTTTTTAAATTGTATTATTTTAACTTAAAAAATCCAATTCGGTTTTGGCGTAACAAATCTTAAAAAATAAAATTCATTGACTAGCAATAGAATGGTTTAATACGATTAATAACGATAATTAATGATGATGATATTAACAACAGCACAGTTTGATTTTAACAAAGTTGCTATGTTTTGTTATAATTCAAAAGCGCCATTGAACAAATTGGTATATTCGTTTTGTCTAAAATGCATCTTATATTAAAATGTACATTTTAATAAGAAATTCACGATACCCATTTTCATTAAATATAAAAGATTCTACAAATCTCAAGTTCTGAAAATACGATCATGTAAGAGTAAATACTATTTCTATTCTTACAAGACCAATATGCGTTTATATTTAAGTACTGTCTTGATTTTTGACAGTATCTTTTTAAATCTCGAAATACTTGAAATATTACTTATTTAAAAAGTTGATCTAGCTGGTCACCGGAGACGACTGTTTATTAATAATTTACAAACCATATGATGTATTAAGCCATATGACTTCATTCAAAAATTATATGACCTCAATGTACTCATACGAAGATGGAATTCGAAGCGTTTACAAGCGGGAATAAGAGCATGGAAGATCCGAAGCGTGGATAAGAGTGATTTCACAATTTTACTTATTTTAAAGCACGCTTCAGTACTTAAATTTTGCAATACTGCGCATACTTGCCTAAAGTGCACATGGATCAAACCAGTGTTTGTGAAGTGCGCATTATTAACATAATAACATAATATAAGCAATAAAAAAGTTAACGCGCATGCGAAGGTACTTCAAAACTTACGTATGAAACCCTGTAAGGTGATGCCTGAAACTGCGAAACTTAATGAATTACAAAATTAATGAGTTGAGTAGACAAAAGCTCTTAATTACATTTTTGGTTTATACACTGATCAATAAATATTATGTCTAAGCTTTATTTTTAATTTACAAGCGTCTAGTTGGCTAAATATCTAAATCCGTAATACTTATTTTAACGTGAAAATAGAAACTATTATTTTTGTTTCATGATTGAAATGAAAGAGTTAAAATGTTTTGAACGCCCTTACCACCATTTTTTTCTCAAGATTAATGTGTGAATGATCACACAAAGAAATGTGTCACCTGAAAATGTATTCTGCTTCGTTTTGCTTCCCTTGGCTACTGTGCTTTCTCGTGTTTTCCCTCGTGAAAATTTTCTTTCGTTTTTATTTTATTTTCTCTAACCATTTTTTCTAAACTTTTCATTATTCATATGTGCATCATTTAAGCCTATGCTTTGCAGTCTTTTTTTTAAACTGAAAATCAAAAAGAGTTTTTTCTTTACTTTTTAAAGATTGTTCCTCGTTTCGATTTTCTTGAGATTGCTCAATTGTTTCATTTAAATTGTGCACGTCTTAGTTTTCACATTCTTGGAGTTTTAACATCCTGTTAAAAAAGATGTTGCTTAAAGTAAATTCGTAGTTTGATAATGTCTATTTGCAACATGGTCTTCACCAAATCGAAAAATCAATTTGCAATTGTATTTTCAAACAATTGCAAAAATAATTTACTTTCACTTATTAGTAAACAGTTAAAGATTGTCACTTAACGTATTCATCCACTGAGATCTATAATCTTGGTGAGATAAAATAGTGTGACAAGTTATATGATTTCCCCATAAAATATTCCTCATATTTTTTTTTTATTAAAAAATTTATTTAGACTGTGGTTTTAATAGTTCTTCAATTATAAAATAATCAAAATGTCAAAATGTTAAATTTATACCTCTAAAACACTTGTGACATAATTATTGAGCAAATTTAAGTTACTTAAAGATATCAATCATATTTCAGGCTATTAATATTAAATAATGAAATGTTATGATTAAGTTTGTAACATTTTTACTATACGATATTAGATATAAACACTAAATTACATCTGTTCAAAAAATAGTTGAGAAAACAGTCTAATTTTACTGCATACTGTTAGAATTTTTCTTTCTGAAATAATGTTGAAATTACCAGCAGCAGTCTGTCCATCCAATTAACCGTAAATTTTGCGATGAAGAGCATTTTTAACATTTACGGTACTGAAAACGCTTACAACCTGTATGGTTAAAAAACAATGAATACAAAACTAAGCGTTACTCTAACCATTTACAACTAGCATGGTTTAAAAAGCGTAAAAAAGAAATTTAACTTGACATTAGAGCTAGGCTATTCTTTAGGTAATGGGCATCGGAGTGAGATTGTGGTTAATATGTGTTTAAGTAACTGAACCGAAGAATGTGGTTCAATTAGTTTATCTGGTTGTTTATCCTATCTTAAGAGAAGAAAAATGCCAGACTTTTCTTGTGTTAAGCAGATTTATGATGCTAGCATCTGTAAGTGAACGAGAGTATTGCTTTCTAATAGTCCAGGTTCACAAATTGGGGAGTGCAGTATACTGAAAATTATTCATGTGTTGGAGGGAATAGAGAATTAATGTGGTGTCAACGCTAGGACTCGAACCCCCATTCTTCCGGTTATGAGATTGAAAGAGGGCTCATTCAGCTGCGAGGAACAAAATGGCTTCATTAGGTAGGCCTAGTTGGTGCGATGAAATTCAAGTTGCTTAACCGTATTAGGTGATAGTGGTTAATAAATGGTTTGTCACAGTTAACAGTTTGAATACCATATAATTTATGGTTATTTGACTGATTTGCTTGAATAGGGCAAAAAACAACTTAAAAAATTGATATTTTACTATTTTTTCCGAAACATTTCGAACTGTGCAATGTGAGACTAGACTATAAATTTAAAATAGTCAAAATATTATTGATCGTTATAAATAAAAACTTCATAAAGGCACAATCAAATTTAAATAAACTTATTAAATGAGCAATGCAAAAAAAATCAGTTTTTCTTTGAGGAAAGTAACAGAATCGAAGTATTATTTGTGGAAAAGAGCACAAGGTATATATCCTGGGAGACTTTAGGGGGGGGTTCTTCAAGAATCTTTTATGAAGAACGACAGCAAAACCATAACTAAATTACGGATCTGATAACTAACTTACTTCATCAATTTCTCTAAGGAAACCAAAAACATGAAAAAGGCTTTGCCGCCTTTAAAAGAAATAAAGGACCTTATATATGAAGTAAGCGCAGCTGAAATAGAATATATTTTTTTCTGAGCATAGGGGAATTTCTCAATACCAAATGTGTTGTCAGCGAAACATGAATTGATTTCTTTTTGTTTCTTTACGAACGAAAGACAACTGTGAGATGCAGTTTCTTTCTCCTCAACACGATAAACATGGCATTCTTTTTTAACAAAATTAGATACCTGTTGAGCTGACTAAAAAAAACTATGCTGAATAAGTAATATGAACATAGACTACATACAAAAATCTTTATATCTGCATCATTATATATATATATATATATATATATATATATATATATATATATATATATATATATATATATATATATATATATATATATATATATATATATATATATATATATATATATATATATATATATATATATATATATATATATATATATATATATATATATATATATATATATATATATATATATATATATATATATATATATATATATATATACATACATACATAAATTTGTGTAAAATGCTATTGGTTTTTTCTTTAAATTTCTCAAACTCATATATTTATATAAAGGTTAAATGTTAAGGTATGATATATGTTCCTTTTTGGTCGATGACTTTTTGCCAGCAGAAGGACTTTTCTTTATGTTCGAAAAATTGAACAAGGTGCTGATTCAGAGCCTCATCTGAATTTGACGTTACTCCATTCAAGGAGTTAAACACAGAAAAAAAACCAAGTAGGAAGTCTGGTGGAGCAGAGTTAGGATAGTTTGGTGGGTGAGACGACACTTCCCATCCAAGCTCCAATAATTTTTGACGGGTCTCTAAAGTTGTGAGTGGTCTCATGTTTCCGTGATGGAACACTACTCCTTTACGATTGACGAGCTCAGGAAATTTTGGGCCGACAGATTCATTCAAACTGTTTAGATGTCAACAGTACACATCTGAATGAATGGGTCCATTCCTTGGTTGGAGCTCAAACAACACCCACACTCTTTTAACCCCCCCCCCTCACACTGGAACCTCTCATGAAGTTCTGGTTTTGAAGTCGTTGCTGGCGACTCTTCACCTCGAGGCCGAAATCGATTACTCACCACATTGTTGTAAACAATCTAATTCTTACCCGATCTTAAAAAAAAGGTCGTTTTCTTCGAGTTTCATGAGCATATCGCAGATGTTTATTCATACCATCAAATGAATTTCTTTAAGTTCATGAAGAAATGAAATTTCGAGCCTGCTTACATAACCCAGTTTCCTTACATGGACGAGAACACTTTTTTGACTGATCTTCAATGCATCGGTCATCTCTCGCGTCGTGCAACGTGTATTTGGCTAGATCAATGTCTTTACTTCGTCATTATAAATCCCGGTAAGCCTTCCTGACGGACGAGCATCATTTAAATCGTAATCAACAGAATTTCTTGACGGATTTCGACATTGACGCTCTGGTAGGGCATTGACACAGTAACCTTTACCTAATTTTTATAAATAGTAAAATATGGTGGAAATGAATCCTTTGATCTTCCTCGTTCAACGAGCAGTCAAATCACCAAAACTCAATGGAGTATCAATGCAATATTTGTTCTTTACAAAGTCGTTAATAAAACACCTTATGAAATACCCCGAACAAAAAAAAAGGGTGTGTATATGTTCCGGTAGAAAAAACAATTCTCTTTTGTATGATCTAAAATGGGAACCAAAAACAATTATTGACTTGCGGAATAATTAAATTGAAAAAAAGTGACTGTATTTTAATTTCCAACACAATGCTGTTTAAAATTGCTTCACTGGATTAGACTACTAAATTACATGAACAATCAATAATTCTTAAAATAAGCACAATTCTGCATGGCAGTGCATTATAGAAACAACACAATAAATGACAAGGATTATCCATAAAGTCCGTAATGTATGTTGTGATATCAAAAAATATTCACCAGCAAATCTTTTCAAACTTAAACTAAAAATTTAAAACTTAAAAACTAATGAAATAAATATCTTAAACTTACTGAGATCCGTAACTGATATTTGCTGACCATTTTTGTTTTATTTAGTATAGAAGGCAGAAAAACGGTACTGTCAAATTCCTGTCAAAAAATTATAAATGGTGTAAAACATACGTTTCTAACCAAATATTCGGCTCATAAAACATAAAAGTTTTTTTTTAAATGCATAGCTTCAAACGCTCTCTCAAACTAAATATAACTCGAATCCTTTTAAGAACAAAATACACAGAAAATAAATTGGATTCAAAAAATAAAATAAAATAAAACCATATTTTATTTCCTATTAATCCTTCAATCCATGCCTACAAAAGTACAGCAGTTTGGAATTTTTTTCGAATATCAAACACTCTTTTCATATCAAAAATTCTTCAATGAAGATATTGAAATATTTATATAAATATTATCAAAGGAAATATGTCAAATATCTCTAGATGAATATCAAAAACTGACATTCAAAACATGACTTATAAGAATTTTATCAATTTAAAGATGCCATAAATTACGATTCACTCTCTTTTGAAACTTAATTATTAAATGGACTTGCAGTAATTTTGCCACCAACAATAATAAGAATGCATTCCTATTTAAAACTTGTTATTTTTATTTCCCTCTGTCTAAAAAAAATCGTAAACGATGCTTTAGGATATTTAACTTAACGCTAGATTTTGTTTTGGTTCTCTCATATTATCAGATATAGAAACATGAAATTACATGAAGCTTGTGGAACAATGTACAGAAGTACGATGGAATGGTAATTAATAACATTAGATGATAAGTTTGAGACTAATTAACTTTTAAAATTATAGCAAAATTAACCATATTATTTTTTTTCAGTTATTGTTGCTTATTTTTTAAATCCAGATTCCTTACTCTACTCTTACCATGCTAACAAAAAGTTTTAAAAAATTATTACAGTTATATAGTTTATGAACAAAATGTTCTTTGCATTTGAAGGAAATATCAATTTTCTAGGGAAGAAAAACAATGATGAATGAAATACTATTACATGGGAATGGTGATTGAAACGAACAAAGTAGAAAAAAATATAGTTCTTATATATTTTTAACAATTGAAAAACATACATTCTTTAGGTGATACATTATTGCACATAGAAAAACTAACAATACTTTTTTATTTTTTTTATTTTATGTTTCATAACCGTCGTTGACCAGCCGACCCAATTTTTGGGCTTACGATTGTTAATGTTTAACTCCGTAGCTTTGTAATTTTGAACCCAATCCAGAAGACAAGGGAACTCCTGGATCAAGTATTGGGAGAAATTTGCCTTCGTGGAGGACTTTTTGATGGAACTAAACCCAATTTGCTTTAAATAGAGAGGAAGACCACGAGACCGTCTACCACTGAGGATATTTCACGTCATCACTGTGGTTGGTGCAAGCCGGATGCGGATTCATATCGACCTTAAGTATATGATTCTCATGAAATACGACAATCGACAGTCTTTTGCTCCAAGATCTAATACTATACAACTAAAGGAACTCTTTTAAAAAAAATAAAAATTAATAAATAGCATTACTGTTAGCAATTTAAAATGACTTTGAAATTACCATTGACTGTTTTGTATATTTAAAAAAATTAATTGAATTTCAAAATTTCATTTTCCTGGTATGTCACAATCAATATTTTTAATAATAACAAGCTTCAAAACTTCCCATAAATTTTTCAATATCTAATTCTTTCCATCTCAACGGTTGTAAACATTTCTAGAATATATGCAAAGGGTATTATTTCCAAAAACTTCGTTGAAAATAATTTTTTCTGTCAATAATTTGTTTGTCACATGAAAATCAGCCATTTTTCAGGCCACTTTTCTTTAATAATTTATTACCAAAATAGATAGACCCTGTATAAGAATACCATCCTATTAGAACATGTTTTATTTTAGGAATAATAAGAACCAACTTTCTAGTTTAAAATCTATTTCAAAAAATTTTACAAGGTGAGTAGGTTTTTATGCTGTCATTTTCCTGTCTTCTTGAAATCATTAATATCGAACCCGGTTCTCCTCATCGGAGGGTGAGTGCTCTATCCCCTGAGCCATCGCTGCTCAAAACTTTTCTGTTATAAAATTTAGGAAAATCAGTCAGTGGATATGTTGTTTCACCATTACTTAATTGACTATAAATATGACCGGAGTTTTCCCTGGTGCCTGTATATAAGTTGTCCATAAAATGTTCTCTATAAGAATGTGGGGATAATAAGAAATTTTCTCTAACTTTTAATTACAAAAATGATGTACCGGCATCCCAAAAATGGCCAAAGATATTGAAAATGAGTTAAAGAATTAATAAAAAGCGGTAGTGTGACGTGCAAAGCGTAAAAAAACTATTGCCTAAATAATGATTACTCTTAACGAAAACCAGTGTTTTACTAAAGTTTTTTTCAATTCGAGTTCCCAGGAAGTAAGACTGAAAATAACCAATAGCCACTCTCCAAGTGGCGAGTCAACAAAAAAAGGTGGCGACTGGGGACTTAAATTAAAAAAAAGGATTTGTCGCGAAACTTTAAAAAAAATAATAAATAAAAAAAATAAAAGGAATTTGATAAATGTACACCGATACAAAAATACACTCTGAAACGCAAAATTTTCCTTAAAATGACCAATGTCTCGATTGAAAATTTTGATCCTTCAAAATACATCAAATTTGAGGGGGAGGGGAGATATTTATAGAAGGAGAAGTATTTAAAAATTAACAGATTTCAAAGTTGCAATGTATACGTTAAATGTATTTTTCCACCCCAAAATATTTTTAACGTATATAATAACGTCCGTTAAAGTCAGCATGTTTATCGAAATTCTGTTTCATATTTATCTTGATTTTATTGTTGAATTACTTTTTTAATGCTGTAGATTAAGGCCGGGATAGCCTGGTTTGTAGGATGATGGACTCCCGTTCGAGAGAACGAGAGAGTTAGAATCCAGCAGGCCAAAAACTCTCTATGTTGTAAAATGTGACTGGTGCACGTTAAACCAGTCGGGTTACAATGTCATCCATTCTCCCATAACAAATTATACTTTTGGGGGTACTGAATTGGAGACTGATGGTTCTCTAAATCAGGCCGAAATTGCGTTCTGTAGATGAGTGTATGACAGAAATCGATTTCTTCGCCATAGATGGCGCCACTGGAATACAAGAAGAATCGCACCATTTGCTTTAGTAGTCTACGAAAGCAACAACAGCAAAGCCGTAGATTATTCCAACTAAAATATAGTTTAATCCAAGTAAAAAACATTTGCAAAAAGTGGCTGTTAAATGAAAAGGACCGATCGATCATCCACTCATTAGGTTTGAGAGAAAAAAGGGTTACTGAGTTATAAGAGTCCACCGATTACTGGCTACTAACTAAAAATAAGGAATTACTCTGGAATTATTCGACCGATTTTGCTCAAACTTCGTATTTTTCCATGTAAAATTACAACCTTTAAAGTGATGTGAAAAATGTTATACCTTTAATAGTCAGGCGCGCTCTTCTGACCAAACTAGTCAGGCCATAATTCCCAGATTGCGGCTATACCCTATATTTTGGGAATAAGAAATCCAAATTCGTTTAAAAAAAAGGCATGTTATTTTTTCAGAGAAAATACATTTCCGTTAGTGATGATTCAAACTGTTATAAAAGGTATGCATGTTTTTAGCTGCAAAAAGGTACTTATATTAATATAAAAAGATTCATATAAATCTGTCAACTGTGTAAAATAATTTTATAAAATTTAACTTCGATTCTATTCCTCACTGATGTTGCTATCAGTGAGGATGGGGGCTCATTTCGAGATTGACATCTAGTTAAAATATATCCTCTTAATTTTCATTTTTAAAAAAGTTTTTATAAGAAAATTTTAATTCATAACAATTCTAATTAATTAATACTATAATTAAAAAGGTAGAACTGATAGGTCAAATGTAATATTTTGCAAAACTTTTTCATCCCAAGTTCATCATATAATTCACAAAAGAAAAACTGAGGGAACAAACACATATATGTCCTTATTTTTTCTTATTGAAAGAGCTTTTAATTTGGAAATGTCATAAATTAATTTAAACTCATGACTTTTCTAAAAAAGCTAATAATATGATACAGAAAGTAGTTGTGATTGCCCATAGTTTTATGTAATTCACTAAAAACTAAGTCAACAAAAAAATATGTATGCTAATTTTTTCACATTAAAAGAACTCTTAATTTAGAAATGTCATGAATTTATTTAAACTCATGACTTTTCTAAAGAAACTACTAATATGAAAGCGGAAATAGTTGTGATTGAACTGACATGATATCTGGAAAAACTTTGCCATGTGTATGAAATATATAGCACACAAAGGACTAAAGTTATATCAAAGATGTTTATCATGGAAGAGGCTTTCATATATCACGACTGACAGATTTTCCTTTGACTATCCTCTGAGAGTGATCTATGAAAACCTTTGTTCTATAGTGACACTTAACACTCTGCTGATTCTGTAAATCAAAAGTATTTGCTGTTTTATAATTTGATGATAACATGTCACAGCAGTAAATTTTAATTATTCAATAAATATTTTTTAATGATGAAAAAAAATGAAGCAACAATTATATATATATATATATATATATATATATATATATATATATATATATATATATATATATATATATATATATATATATATATATATATATATATATATATATATATATATATATATATATATATATATATATATATATATATACATATATATATACATATATATATATATATATATATATATATATATATATATATATATATACATATCTATATACATATCTATATATATCTATATACATATCTATATACATATCTATATATATATATATATATATATATATATATATATATATATATATATATATATATATATATATATATATATATATATATATATATATATATATACATATCTATATACATATCTATATATATCTATATACATATCTATATACATATCTATATATATATATATATATATATATATATATATATATATATATATATATATATATATATATATATATATATATATATATATATATATATATATATATATATATATATATATATATATATATATATATATATATAGATAGATAGATATGTATATATATATGTATATACAGTGAAACCTCCGTTAAGCGGACGTTCATGGGACCAAAAAATTTGTCCGTTTATGAGAGTTGTCCGTTTACGGGAAGGGCACCGTAAATTGTTTTTAGAATATTCTCAAAGATGTAGAAATAATTAAATAATATCTACAAGGATACTGTAAATATCTACAAGAATATTTATTTAAACAATAAGAGAAATAAAAAAGAATATGTAAGGAAGTTTGATATAAATACATAATTCTGGATGTAGCTACAGATAAATAAATATAATTTTCCTATTAGCATAGATACTGAAGTTAGACATATGATACCAAATAAGAGCGTACTGTCCTCAGTCTGTTTCAATTATTAGGTTCACATCCCCTTACACCTACTTATCAATTGATAGGGAACATGGTTAATACCTTCTTGGAAAATAAACCTCCCATGATTCACAGAAAAAAAAGTAATGCATACCTGTAAGTCATGAGGACCTATGGAGATGATTATTCACAATTGATCAGCAATCAAGTGTGGGAATAAATGTTTCATTTATATAAACACCTCAAAGATTATACTTCTGTTCTCTTTTTCTTTACCCCAGTTGTGTTAAATACAGTCTTCAAATTGATAAGAAAATTAAAGAAATTTTCAATGGGGAAGAAGCATTGAGAGAAGTCATTTCAACTTGAGGGGTCTCATAACCTGTGTGGTCCAGATCAAAAGATGCCGATGTCAGAATTATTTCAGGAGTGCAGTACCATCTTCTCTCCCTTCTTTACAAAGATAAGGCAAGGTGACAGGAGAAAGATTGATTTTTCGGTGGGGAAATAGCTTAACAATATTTTTAGTTATGGATAAGGCAAAAAGTTTTATTTACATGCTTTAAAAATGGTGAAAAGTTGCATTTTTTTAGCTTGCAATTTATTTAGAAAAAGTAGTGTCCGGTTTGTAGAGATAAAAAACAATGTTTCAGAACCAAAATGACTGTCCGCGTCCGGTTACGGGAGTGTCCGCTTTGCGGAGAATGTACGTAATGGTTTATTCATAGAAGATTTCCGGAGAATTAAAAATATGTCCGTATTGAGAGGCGTCCGTTTTGCAGGAGTGTCCATTACAGGAGGTTTCACTGTATATGTATATATATATATATATGTATACACACACAGTGATTAAATTTGATATTTCGTCGGTTTTTAATCTGGACACAGCTCAAGATGCAAGTTTAAGAAGATGGACATAGTTCAAAATTCGTATTTAAGAAAACGGACATAGGTCTTCACTTAATAGGCTGTTTTACACACTTCTCTTATGAAAATAGTTTTTGTTTTTGAAAAATAAATAACGGGATCCAAATAAACTTATAATCAGATGCTGTCCATTTACCTAAATAACATATTGCATTTTCTTTTTAATTTTTGACCATATTTTTGAAAAGTCATTAATTCCTCTTATATGATTTGTTCCGTAAATTTAAATTTAAAATAGAGATTTTAAATTGACTTTGTAATAATTTGGAATTTTCTAAACTACATTGTTTATTGTTCTGTAGAGAAGAGAATCCAGGAAAATTAGTTACATCTGTAATGTGCCAAGCCACCCAACCCCCTAAAACCGGAGCTGGGTAATGATTATGCATGATTTTTTATATTTTATTTTATAACCGTCGTTGAACAGCCGACCCAATTTTACTGTTTTACGACTACTAATGTTCAACTCCGTAGCCATGTAATTTTGAACCCAATCCAGAAGACAAGGGAACTCCTGGATCGAGTATTGGGAGAAATTTGCCTTCGTGGAGGATTTTTTTTTGATGGAGCTAACACGCATTTGCATTACATGGAGAGGAAGACCACGAGAACCTCCCACGATTAGGCTGACGGCAAGGGAACTCTAGCCCATGATCCATCTACCACTGAAGATATTTCACGTCAGCACTGTGATTATGCATGATTTGTAATTATTATGCTTATCGTTTAAAAAAGAAAAGCAAAGTAGGTACTAAATTCCTCGCTTAGTTTTTAAATTTATGCTGAACATTAGAAGAGGCATTTTTTAAATCACACATTTTATGCTGTATCCTTTCACTTTAAACACTCATTTTTAGCTGGGTTCATTTTTGCAAACATGCATTTTTGGATGTATGTTTTTTCTTAAACATTCTTTTTTATTAGTGTTCATTTAAAGACGCATTAATAAACGCTCATTGACGTTTTGAAATAAATATATAAAATAATGAGTCAAATTAAAATTATCTGAATTTTAACGATGATGAAATGACATATATGAAACAAATTCTCAGAGAAAAATATGCGTTTAAATTAAAATCTTCATTGGATATTCTTTTGTTTGAAAATATATGGGTTTTGATTCGCATTTAAACTTTCTCAATATTTTAACTTTATTTCAGATTTACTATTTTCACTGGTAAAATAAAAATGTGCTAATTTGACGTCCTCTAATAACAACAGAAAGATTAAACTCTTAAACGCATTTTGCATTGCTAATTGCACATTTTGACCACATGTTTATTTATTTTATTTTTCAAATATAATATTAATTTGCATGTATCAATATCTAACGGATGACGCAATTAATAGAAATTCAGTTGTGAAGTATTATATCAATTTTTACTGACGTAGCATTTGGTTTTAAAAAATTTTTCTTCTGATTTTAGTTCTTTTTTGTGACGGGTCGAGAGATAAGTCTTACGAAAAATGGAGATTCTTGAAGATAACTATAATTTCTTTAATTGCACAACTTTTTTCACTCATAAACTTTAATAGGAGAAATATTAAGTAAAATGTCGCATTCTAATTGCCGGTACTTTGCCATTAAGTTTTCTTTTTAAAATGTAGATAGTTCAAGTACAATACTTGCGTGACGTAATGAAAATTTCTATTCACAATTTAGTCAAAACGCCGGAAAATTTTCTCGGATACCTGATTCAGGAGCATTTCTATTTAGCTTTTTATGAATACTTGATTAAAGCTACCGATCATGATGCTAATGAGGCTGTTTGGATTGATTCAGGTGTCAATTTGTTTTCAAAATCGTATTCCAAATTGAAAGAATAGGTAAGTTCAATCCACGGAAGCCACTTTTATGATTGAAATAATCTTAGTATAGGACCATATTCGATTTAAGCTGCAATCCTCCATCGGTTGTCACAATAAAAGGAAATCCAAGTCTTCAAACTCAACTGTTAATCTTACTCTTAATCTTAACTGTAAGATCTGAAAATGATTCCTGCTAGGTGATCAGGAATTGGTGTGGCATCTAACCATCTGGAAAAACGGTCAATCATGGTTATGACATAACTGAAAATACCAGAAGAAGATAGAGGTTAGATGTTATAACTAAATATATGGTAACTCCTCTTGGTATTTTGAAATGTTCATTGCTGGCGAAATTCGCAACACTTCACCCAGTCTTCAATTTGGCGTTTCATGATTAGCTATACAAATACAGTACAAGAAACGAATGAAATAAAAATAAATATGACCACTGAAGCCGACGTCTTCAGGGGGTACCGGCCTCGGTAGCCATTAAAAACAAAACCATTTCTATTTGAGGGAGAAGCAAATGCTTAAAAAATCTCCCTCAGTACCCCGATGGTTTTGTATAGAGGTCCAGGAAAAGCAAGATACATTCAAAATAATTAACAAATTAAGAAAAGAAAATCATTCAAAATCATCAGAAAAACTCACTAAGTCACAGGTCAAGCATCAACTTCAAAAGCAAGTAGAGGAAAAGAAAACACTAAAAACTGAAAAAACAACGCCCCCTATTATAATGCGCAGAAGAAGTTTAAAATGAAATGGAAAAGGTCAGGAGAAAGAAATATGTAGACAAATTAATAGATTGCTTAACTGGGGCTGCTGAGTTAAGACTAGAATTGCGCTCTGTTAAAAGAAAAAATTATATAAAAAATTTAGAAACCATCAATCAACTGATATGCTTTTTAATAAGGTTTCCAAAGTTGAAAGGGTTTTTTGTACGATTAATTTTCATGATAAGAATTTTGAAAATGCTAAGTTACCCCAGATTATTCATGGTCTTTCTGATTTCTTTCCTTTAGAACAAATTAGGGTTTCTACTGCTTTTAAATATTCTTCTACACTTAGAAAAAAGGTGTGTAAATATAATTTTTTAAGTCGAAATCTTAATTGTATTTCTAAATTTGATTGTTATTGTAATGAGGAGGGTTTTTCAAAATTTATTGATAATGATTATGAACATGTTATTACCGGAAATTTGGAGGTTGTGGGTGATCAAGATTTAATAAGCATTTTAAGTAAGGGTTCAAAATTTAGAACCAGAGTTAAAATGAAAAAAGATGATTTTATTTTATCCATTAAAAAAGATCTAGATTTTTTTATTGCAAAAATTTCCAGAAAATATCATTGGCCCGTCGAAGGTTTTTCTGAGTGGAAAGCTAAAATTATTGAAAGGGTTAAATTTAATTTATTTAATACCAGTTTTAGTTCATTTCCTAAAGGTACTTATATTGATTATAATTTGTCGAGAAAAATTAGAAATCTTAAGGATAAATTCATTGTTACTGTGGTAGATAAGGCTTCAAATAATTTCTGTATTATGTGTAAATATTTTTTAAAAAAATTGATTATTGGGGAATATAATGCAAATAATACTTATTTAAAATTAAAAGAAGATAAAAAAGTCATTGAAAAAAGAATTATTGCATTTAGTAAAAAATTAAAATTTAAGTTAAATAGGATTACATTTCCATATTTATTTCCAATTGTTAAATTTCATAAAAATATGATTAAATTTAAGTTTATAGCATGTGGTACTAATAGTTATAATTCTGATATTTGTAAAAGGTTTTTTAGTTTTCTTAAAATTATTTTGCTTAAAATTAAAAAAGAGAAAAATATTGTTATTGATCGTAATGTTGAAGTTTTGGATTTTATTAATAATAATGACATTTCCAGCATTAACACTTTTGATTTTGAAAATTTGTATACAAGTATACCACATGGATAGATTATTGAGATTTGTGAAGGTATTTATGACAGGTATTTATTTGATGAAAAAATTGATAAGTTTAACTGGTTAGATTTATGCAAGTTTAATCTCTTTGAGAATGTTCTTTTTAATGGTTTAGTTTTTTATAAGCAAATTATTGGAATTCCACAAGGTAATTCCTTTTCTGGGGCTTTTGCCAACATATTTTTGCATTTTTTTGAGGCTAAATTTCTTGAACATAAAGAACTTAATGCTTTCCGATACATTGATGATTTGATTTTGTTTAATTGTGATGATTATAATTTTATTTATAGTATTTATCCTGGTGATTTGGTCCTGAAAAAAACTAATGAAAATTGTATTAATATTGAATATTTAGATTTTAAAATTGATATTGTTAACAGTTTTACTAAAATTGGTGTGTTTGATAAAAGAGAAGCTTTTAATTTTAATGTTATTTTTTTCTGCAACTTTAAAACTAATTTGTGTAGTAAAATATTCATAAATCTTGTTTTTTCACAATTAGTTAGGATCAAGAAAATTTGCAATAATGTTGAAAGTTTTCGGGAAGCTGTGGATAATTTTTTAAATAATTTGAGCAAAAATGATTTTCCTTTTAATTTTTGTAATGTTAATTTTTTAATTAATAAATGATTGATGGTTTCTAAATTTTTTATATAATTTTTTCTTTTAACAGGGCGCAATTCTAGTCTTAACTGAGCAGCCCCAGTTAAGCAATCTATTAATTTGTCTACGTATTTCTTTCTCCTGACCTTTTCCATTTAATTTAAACTTCTTCTGCGCATTATAATAGGGGGCGCTGTTTTTTCAGTTTTTAGTGTTTTCTTTTCCTCTTCTTGCTTTTGAAGTTGATGCTTGACCTGTGACTTAGTGAGTTTTTCTGATGATTTTGAATGATTTTCTTTTCTTAATTTGTTAATTATTTTGAATGTATCTTGTTTTTCCTGGACCTCTATACAAAACCATCGGGGTACTGAGGGAGATTTTTTAAGCATTTGCTTCTCCCTCAAATAGAAATGGTTTTGTTTTTAATGGCTACCGAGGCCGGTACCCCCTGAAGACGTCGGCTTCGGTGGTCATATTTATTTTTATTTCATTCGTTTCTTGTATTGATTCTTTTTTCTGAAATTTCTGCTGCTTCTTAGCGCGTTTTTTCCAAAGAAGTTTTATCCTTTTTGAATTTAATTATTTGTGTTTTCTTTCAGCACTATACAAATACAGATGAGATTCATTGTATTCTGACTAGAATTCGAGGATGAGCCTTGATGGTTCAGGGGATAGAGCGTTCACCCTCTAATGAGGTGAACCGGGTGCGAATCCCAGAGAAGTCTGGTCGATACGAATTCCGCATCCGGCTTGCACAGAGCACAGTGCGGACGCAAAATATCCTCAGTGGTAGACGGATCGTGGATTTCAGTCCCCTAGCCGTCAAGCCAACCGTGGGTGGTTTTTGGTGGTTTTCCTCACCATGTAACGCAAATGCGGGTCAGCTCCATCAAAAAGTCCTCCAAGAAGGCAAATGTCTCCTAATGCTTGATCGATCTAGGAGTTTCCTTGTCTTCTGGATTGGGTTCAAAATTACAAAGTTTCGGAGTTGAACTTAGTAGTCACAAACCCAAAAAATTGGGTCGGCTGTTGCACGACGGTTACAAAATAAAAATAAAGAATAGAATTAGAGGATGGAAAATATTGTGTAGTTGATTAAATTCCGTTAAAACGCAGGTACAACGATCTTGGTTGACAGATTGAAGTAACGCATTTCAGACCTGCGTGACATGGTTTTAATTCATGAAAGTTGTTTGATTATTAAAACATTTACGTACCTCTGGATCAATTTATTTGTGTTTTAGTTAATTTAAATAAAATCTAAATTTGACGGAGTGAACATAAGTTAGGATTTTGTTTTTAGTGCAAATATTAAGAGTTTTTCGTGTTTATAAATTTAAATTTTTCCCCTCTCACATGAGACGGAATTTTTAATCGCAAAGTATAAAGCGATTCCCTCAAAAAAACATTTTTAAAATGTAGAGTTAGCCCCCAACCTCAACTATTATTTTGCAAAAAAGTGCTGCAAGTTGACTAGTAATGAAAAAATATTTGGTATTTATTTTTTTAAAAACAAATTTACGATGTAAGCAATGATATTTAACAATGCCAACCACGGATTTATGTTTTATGTTAATAAATCCCTCAAAAAGTTTATTTATATGAAACAGCTGCTTTAAATCATATTATAATTTTTTTAAGATTAAGTTTCACTTATATAATAGCCTTAATATATTTCTCAGTGTTTAAGGGCAATAATATAAGTTTCTCACTTTGTATTATTCTTATGTCGTCCAACATTGAGTCAAGGCGTAGAGCTGTGGCAGAATTCCGCCTGGCCACTGGACACGACTGTCTTCTTAAGCACCTCAGCAGAATTAACAATGTTCCTTCTAACATCTGCACACTTTGCAACCTTGGGGAGGAAATGGATGCCGCCCATATTATGCACTGTGCTGCTTTGCACAAGTTTTCTCTAACAGAGCGAAATTGATATTGAGAAGTCCGAGACCTTTTGAATTAATGGACTCAAGTTACTGCATTATGTTTACCATCTTTTATTGTATTTTACTTTTCTTATTGTGTTGTAACTACTGTCCAATAAGTTTGCCATTGGAAATAAAAAAAAATGTTGTTGTCGTTGGCCATTAAGGAACTGGGGGTGCAATTGTTCTTGTTTTTCAGTGGCGCCATCTATGGCCGAAAATCTGACTTCTACCCTACGTCATACCTTCTATACGTCAAACCCAAAAGTCACATTAGTTTACACAGCTAACCCATTCGTATATCCTTTCATTCATCCACAGATCGTAATTTTGACCTGAACCAGAAAACGAGCAATCTCCAAGAAAGTACCCCCAGAGGTATAATTTACTATGAAAACATGGACTTGGTGACCAGACAGATTGAACGTGCACCAGTCCACCATTTACTACACGTAGTGACTGAATTCGAACTCCTGTTCTCACGAAGGTAACACTATCCTTGTATATAACCGGTTACATTTGACCTGGTTGAAAAAAAACTGGGTTTTTGCATACTATCGAAAAATAAATTATTTATCAAGAGATATAGTTTACATTTATTGTTTCAATTTTTATATTCAGATTTTGTTTTTTAGCTAAATGGATATTTTAGGATTCGAATGAATGTCGAATCACTTTTATTGATAAAGTTTCTTAAAAAAAATTAAAGACCCTGGTTAAACTTTTCTCTACTCTACATGCCGATGTATCTGTGCTCTCGTGATCAGTATATGATGAATTTCTTGCAAAAAGGTCAAAAGTAATTAAAAGTCATGCTCGATCAATTAAAGCACGTTTGAAATTAAACCAAAATTCTCATTAAAATTTTGAACAGATTGCAAAATTACTTCTAAATGCAATCGGAAATTGTGGAAAGAGGGAATTGTATTGAAAAGAATTGTTTTTCTAATCAATTTATTTTCTGCTTACCTACCTACACTTTTCTCAAAATATACTTTTCTTTTGAGAACTGGCTCTAATTTGTTTTTCCTTATTGAATTACTGTCGTGTAAATTTATTTCACTTCGAAGTAATTCTATTTACTTACTTTGTAACATTAAATAATGTAAAAATTGTCATCCAAGGCATAGGAACTCCCAGATTAAATGATTGTTTATTTAGACTTTTATTTAAAGAACACTTATTTTTTTTTCTATGCTGTGTTTATTTTCTATTTTTTACTTACTTTAAGAATTAGTTAAACAAGAAATAGTGCTAGCAGGAATATTTAGAAACTAAACACATAGCCAATCACAGAAGACTTCTGGTTAGTAACGCGCAAAACAGCCAATCAAAATTGAGAACCCATGTATGTGAAAAGGTAATAACTTTTAATAATGCTGTCAAAAAATACAAACTAACCTCAAATAAAACTGAGAGGACTTCGAATAAAATAATTAAGAAAACTCTACTATTACGTTTATAAAAAGGAAGATTTATTAACTCAACAACAAAATTATAGCATCGCCATTCCAAAAAAAATAACAAATCTCACACTTGTTACGTAAAGCTATAAAAAGACCGAACGATTATTTATGCAAATGATTATATATGATTATTATGAACTACATATGATTATTATGTTAAGGCTCCTATAATACCACTTAGGGGCTCTTCTTCATGTAAACGATTGCTTATGACGTCATTAGATAAAAGTGTCATTAACGCAATATTTCCCAGTTTTTATTAATAATTTTGAGTGGCAATGTAAAAAGATAGTTGTTCTAAAGTCTTATAATAAAATGTTTGTTTTGATAGAACGCAGTTATTTATTTTGAAATTCCAATATATTTTAATAGCTCTGATAAATCGGGTTTTATTGCTTATTGATTTAAATGTTTATTGATCATTGATAACATAATTATTTCATTTCATATTTGTTTTTTTATTAGTATTCTGCATGACATAAAAACTAAATTGCTTAATTTAATTTGTCGAATTTCAGTTACATATGTTTTTATTATATAATTTGCTTTTCCTCTTATTGAAACTAAAATATTTTGTCAGTTGATAGCTAGTTAATTGAGCAATTACTTGCAATGGAATTTGCTTTTGAAATATTACTCAGCATCAACTTATTAATATTGGATATTTTAATTTGTTTGCCATATTTTAAAGTTCTTTTTTTCATTAGGTTTTAATTTTTTTCAGTTTAAAATTTATATTACGGGGGGGGGAGTTGAAGCACCATATAGGTAACTTCCGGCAGCCTGTAAGATCATCAATGATTTGAGTTATTCTCTGCCACGCGTGCTTCGGATGCGGAGATTAATCTCCGGCTAATGCCTTATAGCAGTGTTTCCGAGACTTGTGACTTTTGTGTACCCTTTCCAAATTTTTCGTAACGCTGTGTACCACTAATAAAAAAAATGAATGTATTTTTTTTAATCAAACATTTTTACAAAAGTTAAAAATGACAACTGGCTGTTGACACCACTAATTATTAATTGTTAACTCTGCAAAAAAATTGCCAATAGAAAAATACGTAATCGTAAATTTTCATGGTTAGCTTTGATTTTAAATAAAAAATTTTGAAATTTTCGTTTATTATTGCATAAAAACGCGCACCCCCCTAAACTATTCCGGTACCCCTAGGGGTACGCGCACCACAATTTGGGAGACACAGCCCTATAGTAATATGTTAAATAATATTGCTTACTCGCTTTATATAAGTTTATAATATTGTTTGTATTAAAATTGCTTTATATAAGTTTATAATGCTGATAATAAGTTCCTCTGACATTTTACAATCCTATCATATTCTCTCTATGTGATGTTGGTGCAGAAAAAATACCAGCTAATCTCCAGGAAAACGACTTTAATTTTGTTCGCCAAGAAAACGAAAACGTAATTGCGTAGCAATTATCTGGGGTAGGCGAGCGGTAGCGAGCAGGGGGCGGAGCCCTCTAGTATATATATATATATATATATATATATATATATATATATATATATATATATATATATATATATATATATATATATATATATATATATATATATATATATATATATATATATATATATATATATATATATATATATATATACGTGTCCAAATGGACAGAGAAATGATTTAAATACCGTGTATTTCGGTTGTAATAATCACAATTTCTTTTTCAGAAATACTATTACGAGAGAGTAATGTAAATTTTTCAAATTTTTTTCTCAGTGCAAAATTTGCATAGAAGTGACTTTCATTACAGACAACTAAGCAAATATGAGAAATGTTGCAAAGCTATTTTAAAGTATTAATAAGCTTGTTCATAACAGTGTATGTAACGTCTATGATTGCTAATTTCATGTCTATGATTGCTAACAGTTTTAAAGACATGTCCTTCACTAATTTTATGCACTTTATAGAATATAAGCTACAGCAGAAGCTTAATCAATTAAGATTTTAATAATTAATTACAAGTTTGGAAATTACCGAAGAAGATCAAGCATATAGCATTAGTCGCAAATTATGTTCAAAGTTTAATTATGAACTTCGAAAGTTCTTAATCCTTTGAAAGCAACGAATTATTTCGGATAGTTAAAAGACAACACACTTGCCTTTACCTCAATTTATTGAGTTTTGTACACTATAGGGTTAGTACATTATCGGCTTACTTTCAGCTTAAAATATATACATATTAATGGCTTTAGTTGAAGGTAGAGAATACAGGAATGTTATTTTTTTACATTATTACAAAAATATTATTATTATCTTAGTAATATATTTCAATAATATCTTGTAATTATTGTTTATAAAGTGACAATACAATAAATGTTTATCATTGCTCAATCATTGTTCTCAAAATTAAAAAGCTCATCATGTATATATATTTTTTATTTTAGTACATTTTTTCCTCGCAAATAAAGTTTCAACTTCTTTTTAACTGAAACATTTCAATATTTTGATGGATGTCAAATTTAAGATTGTATTATTATGAATGCTGTACATCAGCTTCACCCAGATTTGGTTTCTTTCTGTTATTTGAAATTATGAACAGCAATAATATAACAATGCATGCCAGCAATGTTTACAATGTATGATAACAATGTATGCCAGCATTAAAACAATTTTGTTTTTGTTTTGAGTCACTGATTAAAAATTACCGATTAATTTCGTTTGTATGCGCACCAACTGTATGTTAAAACCTTCTGTTGCGGCATGTTAGCTTTGCAATGACTTGCTTAGGGATAACCAAAATATTATTCCACATTGAAACTACAGAGCAAAAAAATTACGGATCAAAATACGAAAAATCCGATTTATCGTAAAATAAACTTTTACGTACAATTTTATTCCGTAATTTTTTCGGTAACACTTATTTTATAACAGAGATTCAATGATTTTTGCCCTAAACATTATGGTATAAGATATTTTTTTTTCGTGAAAGTTTAGAGTAAAAATTACTAGCACCCTGAGTTCTGGTACAGCGAGACCCAATTTTTTGTGTTAGCGATTACCAATGTTCTACTCCGCAGCCTTGTAATTTTGAACTCAATCCAGAAGACAAGGGAACTCCTGGATCAAGTATGGGGATAAATTTGCCTTCGCGGGGGAACTAACCCGCATTATCGTTACATGGAGAGGAAAACCACGGAAACTTAACATGCTTAGTCTGACGGCAAGGGGACTCAAATCCATGATTCGTCTACCACTGAGGACATATTTCTCAGCACTGTAGTTGATGCAAGTCTGATGAGGAATTCGTATCGATCAGTCATCGATTCGAGTCCCGTCCACAGCATTGGAAGGCGAATACTCTCATATTTTAATTCGTTACTCTTGACTTTCATATATTTTTCCCAGAAGTTTAAAAAAAGTAACATTTACCAAATAATTACGTGAATTCTCGCACTCTTTTATATATTTTATTCAGAAAGACATAACATGAGAATTTAATTATATCATTTTTTAAATCGATAAGGCACATACATCTGCTTTCAATTAACCATACAATTAATTTTAGTAGTTATATTTTGGTCTGGAATTTTGCATTACCAATATGTTTGAAGACTAACGTGGCTGCCACATAGGAAATTATCAACTTAGCTTTAGCACTTATTTTTTACCACTATCTTGAAATAGAACAATTTGCACAACAACCTAAGTGTTGCGTGAACTCAATGTCAGCAGAAAAAGAATAAATAAAAAAAAAAAGTTATATTTGTTTCTTAGATAGTGTTTCGATTACGTTAGATATTTATAAGAATTAATTTTCTTAATTAACTATCTTACAAGAAGACATGAAATTTTATAATATGTGTACTAAGATTATCAAGAGATGGTGAATAAAAAATTATATTGTCGTGTATTTGAAAATTGTGACTTGATTTATAAATAGAAATATGACTCACACAATATGACTTACATAAATTGATCAATACAATCAGCTGTTTCACATTTATTATTTTAACAAATTATTTCCCTTTTTTAGTAAAAAAAACGCACAACTTAAACCGAGGAAAATTTTTAGTACTGAAATAAAAATTAATTTTTCAGTTAATGTAAAACAAATAGTTTCATCATCAAACATAAAGCATAAAATAATTAACAGGGATTTCATTTAAATAAAGAAAAAAAAACGTGTTTATACCTTGTCGATTTTTATGATTAAGTAAGCTAAATGTAATTTTGAATTTTTTTTTCTAATCTTCATTCTATTCATATTTCTAGAACCTCATTTTTCAGAATCTAAGGAAGCTAATTATTTTCTCGAGTTCATCTAATTGAATCTCAATTAATGTACATTTAATGAGGTGAAAAATAAGTTTTTATGTGCTCTTTTTTATTCCTTTTATCGCGACAAAAGAGATATAAGTCATCAGGTTTATTAATTAGTATGTAGCTCTTGACAAATTTTGCATGGACTTCAGCGTGAATTAATTAGTTCTTTTATAGTATGCCCCGAACCTTATGAAACAGTTTTACAGAATTATAAGTTAATAACCTTAAAAGTGCTTATATTTAACAAGATAGAAGAAATTCAATTAAAATTTTCTATTAACAGCATTTTTTGAATCATACTTGATTTTAAAAACAATAAATATTTAATTTTAAAAAAAATGCATTGTAATTTTCTTAAAAGAAGGAAATTTATCTCTTGATTAAATTTTAATTGGAAACGTAAGCTTAAAATAAACTACAAACATTAAAAACTAAGCAATTTTTCTCTCATTTCATTCGGAATATGTTTTTTATTTAGCTCTATAGTTTATAGACATCCAAAACATGAGGAATAGGGTATACTTTAGATATATTAGGGTATACCAAAAGGGTAGGTTATACTTTGTGCTACGTAGATAGAAGTGAAAAATAACATGAAAAAAGCACAAATCAAGTATATAAATGGTATACTATATTTTCAGTATCTAGACAAGCACCTTCCTTGGTGCCTAAGCACCAAATGATATTGGAAAAATATTTTAAAAATAAAGAGATAAACACATAGAAAGAGATTTAACCAATTAGGACACAAGAACAAGTTATAGTTAGGACAGAGGAAGAGAAAAGTGTAGTGTGAGGAGGTTTGGTGGGAGGTCCAGGAGCTGTTGAATTAGAACAGATATTGAAAGAGTTGGATACTAGACAGATCATAAAGATTATCAGATTTTCTCAAAAAGTGGAGTGATTCACAGATATCAAGTTAAGTAGGTGAATGGAAGTGTTTAAAATTTATTCCGAAAAAAACTCAGAACTATTATTAGAATCAAAATATTGTTTAATATCCTGGTTTTTTTGGCTTCTACAACATTAGATTTTGGGCTCTTCACCTATTTCGTAGAAATTAGTTTTTTTTAGAATTAAAATTCACCTTATTAAAATGAATTTACAATGGAATTTTTTATAACTAACTTATTCCTTTTTTTTTTCTTTTTTGAAAAAAAAAGTATCGTGAACGTGATTAATGTCGTTAGAGAATGAATTAGGCACAATTCGAGGTCAATCTGTTTGAATTATTTCAAAGAAGGTAGCCAACATCATCCACAGGGAGCAAAATTTTCAACAGATTTGCAACTGAAACCTAACAGAAAAAAATGAATACATAGTCTGACCATCACAGAAAATGAAGAAAGAATAATATGTTAACAAGAACAAACAAAAGGAAAGAACGAGATGTGGAATACGCATTATATCACATTATCTTTTCGCGTGAGAAACGTTTTATCCTAAAAGACAGTCATAAAAATTAAACAATCGTGTATATGCCGGTATTTCCAAAGATAAATTAATTGTATAACAATACCAGAATGCCTCGAAATTGATGTCATGGGGGGATGATTTCCCAAAAAGGAAAGTTTCCATTTATTGATCTAACAGTTTAAACCAAAGTTTAACTAACAGTTTAAACCAAAGTTCAACTAACAGTTTAACTACGTACTACTCAGAAATTGTCTTTCAGAAGCATTTAAGTGAATCTGTTCCTGATTTATACGGATAACAACCAAATTTCTTTCAACAAGACTCTGCGCCAGCCTGCAAGTAAAGAGAGGTTCAAACAAGGTGCAGAACTGGTTTAAAATGACCTAATTTCATCAATACCGAAGAGTAGCCTGCTTCTTCACTAGACTTAAATCTACTTGATTATTTTATGTAGGCTCATATGCTCTCAAATTTTGAGAGCACAAAGGGTCTAACTATCGAAAATTTCTACAGAAGTTTAATACAGATTTGGCATCAGGCTATAGAAGAAGCAGTGCGTGCCAGCGCTAATGAGTTTTTCAATCATTTGCATATAAAATTATGATGAAAATTGATTGAGATAGATATGAGTGGCCTGCCACTTCACCAGACTTAAATCAGATTATTTTATGTCAGCTCATATGCTCTCAAATATTGAGAGCCCAAAAGAAGTCACAATTTTGAAAAATTCAATAAAAGTTTGATAGAGATTTGGCATCAAATTACTGAAGAAACAGTACGTGCCAGCTGTAATGAGTTTTTCAACCATTAGAGTATAAAATTATAAATAAAAATGGGGAAAGATATGATCCCTCATATAATAAATGTGTCGATTGTCAATCAGAGATGTAAAAATAACACAAAATGATTTAGAAGGTTTTTCTTTCCGATTACTTAATTATACCCTGTTCTGAGAGAAGTATTAAATGTTAAATTTGTAGTAAAATATACTAAAGAATACTCGCAGAAATAGAATGAAGAGTTGAACCTTCGCGTGCTGAAAGTTGTTTTTAAATTAGTTTTATTTTTCAAACTTCCAATTCATTTGAAAGCTATTATAATTTTAGGTACCTTTTTTCACGAATCTTATCTCACTATCTTCAACAAATAATAGCTATTTGGCCATTTAAGTAAAAAATTTCCTTCAACTTTCTAGACATCTTTATTTTATATTCTCATTCTTGCGTTGGTGTTTAAAGTTATAAAAGTAATAAAATAAAAGAGAGAAAGGGAACTAAGGTTATCGTTATATACCGTTAGGGAGCAAAACTGTGTGTCCTATCTAATTGTGTCATCTATTTCATTACGATTAACATATTAACTATCAGTATTTACATGAAATTATAATAATATTAAGCTTTGTAAGCAAAATGACTTTTCAGAAAAAGGGTTTGGTGAATAGATGGAGCAGAAGAGAAGTCTTCTGGTATTGATTTAAAGCTATAATGCACAAATCCGCTTGCAGTTTGTTGAATTTTCAAAATATATTCCATAAATAAAAGGAAATAAAATTCATTAATCCACTTGATTTTTAATACCTTTAGTGAGTCTATTTATGTAAACATGCTTATCACCATAAAAGATATACGCAAATAAAATATCAATAGATAAATATAAAACAGATTTAGCAGGTGCTGAAATCCACAATTGATTTAGTCTAACATTAAGATGAATTTAAAATAATTAATGTCTCATGAATTTGTTTGCAATTATTGAAACAGTTAGAAATACATCCGTTATAAATGATTGATAATAATAAGCAATAAAATTAGTTTAGTAAGTGAACAAAAATAGAAATAAATAATAGAATATAATGACGATTTTTAATGTATTAAATGTCTTTTTTCTCCTTTTTTTTTAAAAATAATTGTGTACTATTTTTTAGAACACATACTTTTCTTATTTAAATTAAAAATTTTTTCCACACAAATATCTTAAAACAGAGACCGAATAACATATAAACCGAATATTGTTTCTTCAAATCAATGTAGCGTCTCCTCATAAAAAAAGATTTTGGTGCGTTACAGTATATTTTTCTTTCGGTTCTGGTATTGATTGATAAGTAAGTTATCAACACGACGCAATTCAATTATTCCCACTGAGTTTCTGCTTCTTACTTTGTGGTGACAGTTTCTTCTTTTTGTTGGTTCGTGCTGAGTATATGTTTTTCTTATACTCAAGGGAAATGAAGTGTTTTTCAGTAAATGTTTTATACACAGCAATATAGTGTTGCCTACTTTTTTGAGACAGAATGTGATCATAAATATTGGTATATCGCTTCCTAATACGTAAATCTCTTTCTCCTTTCTTCTTAGCTTTATTGCTGAAAATTCAGATTTTCTTTAAAGATAGGAGGGAGATGGATAGGAATTTTCTTTAATAAATTTTTAAAAAATAATTTACAAACTAATTTAAATAATATATTATGATATTTACACTGAAAAAAGTACAGTCAAAACTACTCGAATATGCTAAAATTTACCGTGTTTCTGGCTCTATAAGAATACCCAAAACCTCGGTAATTATTACCGAAGTTATTTGAATGATTTTGGTAAAATTAACAAGAAAATAAGGTTTTATAATATGTGATAAAACTTTATATTTTATCATAATACCTTAATACCTGGTATAAAAACCATTTATTCGGTTGAATTAACTTTTTCATTTTGCATTTTTTGTGAAATGTGTGGTAATAGTAATTATAACTTTGAATACCTCTAAATTTACAGCGCTACTATATGAACGGAAATGTTACCAGATGAAAGGTTTAAATACCGCGTGTACTTTGGCTTTAATTATCAGAATTATATTTTTTGACAGAAATGTCATTATCATAAGGCGTGGTAATTTACCAGACTTTTATTTCCGTGTGTAATATCCTGTTATCCAGATATCACCGTTACTAGATTCATTTCATTACGATTTGAATAGTAACAAAGTCATCTGTGTTATTTTCTAATATACAAATGAATAAAATTAAAATAAATTATAATTTACTAGTAAAATATTATTTGTTTTTTTGTGAAAAACATTGACTGTTAAAAGAAAAATAACAGTAAATGAGAAACAACAACGGTGTTGGTGAACGATGCGAACAGGAAGAGTTTTTCGTGGCAATAAAAAAATTTACGCGCAAATTTCTAATGAAACTCGAACTATTATATTGCAGTGTCTTTACGTTTTAAATTGAAGTAAAAACAATAAAAATTTTCAGTTAATAATCCATTTTAAAATTTAGTTAATAAACTATCCATTAACGAAAACTTAAAAAATGAAATTCCAATCAAAATGTTTCATGCTTAAAAATTAGTTCAAGAGGTTCTTATTAATATTCATTATAAGATTAAATTCATATTAATAAGCAACCAAATCGTATTTTTCACTTAGTTGATTAAAAGCCAATGCAACTGAAATTCATTACTAGTTAATTTTCGATATATTTTCTTTTTATATAGTTGCTGTCATAAAAATTTGCTCTCCATTTAGTTAATTAAATTAATGCAAAATAAAATCAATATAGTTTCACTAGTTATAAAGTTAGAAAAAGACTTAAATATTTACTCTATCTCTAACTTAATTTTAAAAGAATTGAAACTTTAAATTGAAATATTCCTTGTATGCGGGACTTTTTCAAACAATTTTCTGCATTGCTAGAAATCTTAAATACAATTATTTTCTTTTGATTTTGCGATCAAACTTTTATTATAAGAAGAGCACTATGACATGCATTCTAATGTGGCATTTTTTAAAGCGTATACATGTAAATTCAAATTACAGGGAACATTTGAAAGGGAAAAGTTGAATCAAAAAATGTCTTTGTTTGTTCTACGATGAAATGATTTTTTCTTGTTTTTGGTAAATCTGATATTCTTGAATCTATAAATGTTATATTTGAACAAAATGTTGTATGAAAGAAAATGTTGTTTTAACTAGAATTAATGAGAAGAATTTAGAAACATTAGTAACAGCATTTTCTAAAGAAACTTTTACAAATAAAATTTTGAACTTAAGATTATTGTTGAGAAGCGAAATTAATGTTAAAGTATGGTATTTCTTTATATTTATTTCCTTTTTAAGTTTTATCTTCAAAGCTAATATTTGCTTATTAAAACATTTATTTTCATTATGCTTTCAGAAAGGAATTTTAAGTATATTTTTTTAAATATGAATGAAAACTATTGCATTTGAAGAAGATATTTTTATAAACTTCTTATGAGAAATCGTAAATTAATAATAACCACTTTTCAAAAACATTACTTTAAATTTAAATGAAAAATAAATTAACATTTTCAAATAGATACAAAAATTTAAATTTAGTAATTTTACATAAGAAAAACTGGTTTTCCACAGTTTGTAACACATAATCTTCAGTTAATAGCTCTCAAAAATCGGTAGTACTCATTAAATTTTAGAGTATTTGAATGTTCGAACGATGATCTGCCTCAAGAAGCGTTTTTTTTCTCTTTTACATCTTTCCACTCTCGGCTGAAAAGGAAAAAAAATGTGAACCGAAAAAATTAGTGAACAAAAAAATAATATATAAATTATATGACACCAATTGCATTTTTTAAAGATATGAGTTAAAATGCGTATATAACTACTTCTTTTCTTTTTTTTTTTAGACGGTAACGAAATATACATTTTGCACTGTTAGAATTGTTATACTAAAATTACAGCAAAATAACAGGCAGCAGTCAGTCCATCCCATTAACATTAAATTTTACGGTAAAGAACAGTTTTTTACTATCACGGTTTGAAGGAATTTACAACAATTATAGTTATGAAAAAGATTACAGAACTTTTTTTAACCATATACTGCCCACATGGCTTTAAAACGTGAATACAGGAGATAAGCTTTTCCTTTTGTAATGGTCAATGTAGAGTTCAGGGCATTGGAAGCTCTTCACGTGTGAATGGAGGAAATATTGCGGTGTCAATGCTGGGACTCGAGCCCCTGTTCTTTGACTGACAGATCTTGGCTATAATTTGTGCGCAGTTGTAGGGAACTAAGAAGCTTCAATAGGTGGGCTTAGTTAATGTGATGAAATTCTGGTTGCTTAACCATATCAGGTGAAAGCAGTGAATAAACAATTTTCCTCCCAGTTCACAGTTGGAATACCATGTTATTTACGGTTAGTAGTCTATAGTTTCAATATGGTTAGTTTCATGGTAAAGTTTCAATATAGTATAGTATTGTTAATAGTTTTATTTGAATATGGCAAAATAACAATAAAATAAATTGTTATTTAAGATTTTTTCGCGAGAAAGTGTAGTAGTTTATTCATTTCAATTCGTTAATTTGATTTGACATCATCCATCACTGTCATATATCCTAGAAAGCAAAAATTGTATTGTAAAATTGCTGTAAAAATTGTCATTCTTTTTACAGACTTTTTTTTAATATTTGACACTTTTAAAACTGTTTTGTTGCGAAGAAAACTGTTAGGTTGACAAAACGGTTTTATCCTAATCATAAGCAGATTTAAGTCATCATTTCAAATTCTAGTTTTTTCCTTGCAGATTAACTTATCGTACGATAACTCAATTTTGTTTTCAAATCATTTTATGGTTATTTTCTATACTTGCTCCTATTTTTCAGATATTATTTTATGGTTTTGAAATTCTTTTAAACAAATTGTTAGTCGATTTTATTGCCAAGTTGATACTCTGCCTGATTATTATATTTCTTTAGGTATACTATTGTCTGTAAGTTAACTTGCCACACATTTTTATACGAGTATATTGATATAATTTAAAACGCTTTTACATTAAATAATGTTTTAATAAATAATATTTTTACGTTTAACCCTAAACATACCATAACCGGTCAAATGACCGTTTAAAGAACTTTTGCATCGAAAATGCGCTTATCATCTTATCGTTTCTGCACATTTGTCTTTTTCTAACAATTATATACAGTTAATATTCTATTATTGTATTTTTTGTATTTTGTTTGTTTCGAATAATACTTGGCGTATACCTTTTTCTATCACAACCGGTTATTTGACCGGGAGAACAATTTATTGTTATATGAGGTTATAGGATCACAAATTGCGATGTAATGCGTGTATGAATTCGATGTATGCAACGTATTTCATTCGATGAGTTGCACATTTTTGCAAAGACTGTTGCATTGTTAGTTCAATCAGAATAACTGTGAATTCAAATTTCAAGAAAGTACCTAAAATTTTAAATTGGCATTTTTGCGTAAGAAAAAGTGGCAGAAACTAAATGTTTCGGTAAGTAGTTTATATTTTATTTTGATGGCTTTACCTCATTTCTAATTAACTGTTAGTTTTTACACAGAAAAATGTCGAGATAATCAAGGCAGCACAAGTTCTTAGAAGAAATAATATTAGTTATAGGAATAATTATAAGAATTATAGAAATAATAATAATTAGAAGAAATATGACCGGCTATAGTAGAAATAGGTATATATTAAGTGTTGGTATGTTTAGTGTTAAGATTTTTCTTCTGACTGACCTGTTCCTGACTTGACAATTTCTCTTACTAGGCCTGTATTATCTCTTCTGACTGACCTGTTCCTGACTTGACAATTTCTCTTACTAGGCCTGTATTATCTCAGAGGACAGAGTGATTGCTCTCAATGAGGTGACCCAGGTTCGAATCCCACATCGACTGGCTGTACTCTCTTAAAATGAAAGAGTGATTTCTCCTACTCAAAAATGAGTTGAATTTTTTTAACTCAGCTTGAGTGAAATACACTCTTATTTGAGCGAAATTTTTGTTTGCGTTTACTCAAACTTGAGTGGTATTTATTTAAGCAATATTTGAGTGCTCTTAGCTCAAACTTGAGTGATTTATTTATTATTTAATTGAGTGCGAGCTATAAGCTGCAATTTCTATCGTTTTATTTTAAGAAGCAAACGATAATAAATCTAAATGAAATTGTTATGTTCTGCGATCTAAATTGATTTTGTCTTCACTTTTATTTTACGTTCGTGGCGTAACTACCACTACGAAAAATAAACATCAATTCACTGGTATATAAGACATGTTAACTTGATTTTAACATGAGGTACCTTTTGATAGATGAAGGTTGGCATTGTGACAATGCCAATTTGTCGATAACTCATTGAACACTGGTAGGGATGAAAGCGAGACGGAAAAGATAAAAGGCTGATAGTAAATTTTTTTCAGTTATAGCTAGTTTTTGAGAGGAGTTTACTTTTTCTTTTATTAAACTATTCAACAATATCTACTCTATCATGGAAAAGAAGCAGTTTTTCGAAAAAAAGGCTGGAATGAAATATCTTACGTACCAGTCAGAGATGCCAAATTGTTTCGGACAGCAAATATATATTTTAAAGTGGTAGTATATCAATTGTGATACTTGGTTTAATAAATTCAATTTAGCAGATTTTTATCCACCACTATTTTTAAATAATTCGTACGCTTATATAATTCACAACTCTATAGTACTTATGTCATGCCATATCTTTTAAAAGTCAAGCAAAAATAGTCAAATATTTGCAAAATTTACTTTGTAGTTATTTACCGTTTTTTTTTTAATTATTTTGACGTGTCCGGAGCAGTTGGCATCTCTGATCAGTTTTGTCTCTTTTCCGTCTTGCTATATAAGGGCTTTCATCCATGAACAATTGAACAGTATGATTAAAATATATTCACTTAAAGGATGCTAATTATGAATAAAAAATGATTGAAATTCACACAAATTCAAGTTAAAAGGACCCAATCAAGTGATACATATAATCACTCAAGTTTGAGTGAAAACGATCCACTCAATTAACACTGAAAATCACTCAAACGCGAGTGAAAATCACTCAAGTTTGAGTGAAAACGATCCACTCAAGTAATACTGAAAATTACTCAAACACGAGTGAAAATAACTCATGTTTGAGAGAAATTTTTTTCACTCAAACTTGAGCTATTTCCATATAACTCTTTCACCTGAGTGATTTTAACTCAAGATGAGAAGGCCGCTTTTTTCTGGATGAAAGAGTTAAATAGCACTCAAGTTGAGTTATTTTCACTCGTTCATTTTAAGTGAGTATAAATGCTGCTTTCGGTTCACACCTATTGCGATTCTCATATAGTTAGTTTATAGTTTATTTTTTAATAATAATAATAGTTTATTAAGTCAATGGAATTTATTTGCCAAAATAACAGTACTTTTCAGCTTAAAATATGCGCGTCTGTTTTATTTTATTTTATTTTTTATTTTTGTTGTAAAATAAGCAGTTTCATACTGACCTACCGGTTGACAATTTTATTAGTAAATTTAACAGATTTTTTATAGTATATTTATGTAAGCTATAATATAAAAAAGGGATCAAATAAAAACATTTTTATTTATTACTGGTACAAATAATGGAAAAGGAAAAACGAATTTCATTTTCAATTTCACTCATATACATTTAGTTTTATAAAGTTATGTCCAGCTGACCACTTCTCAATATATTTTTCTCTTTATAAAAGAAGAGTTATTGTGCTATATTTAAAAAAACCTGTTGCATATCTAAAAAAATGCAATTTTCTCATTTACATATTTGCAATGCCCCTTATTTACCTTCTTGACAGTTTACTACTGAAAGAAATATTGAATATTTTTTTTTCTTGAATCTTTCAAAAGCATTGAATTCAGTTACAATATTTCGGCGGTGCCAGTCTATTCTAAGTATGCATTTTAAATCAAAATAGTCCATTTAAAATAAAAGTAAACAGGATATTTAATTCTATTTTAATCTTTTAGTGAAAGAATCAGTTTAAGTAATGGAATGGCGAAAAGATATTTTTTAATACTAATACTTTTAATACTAATATTTTAATAACAATAAATTTTTAATAATAAAACTTTGTTTATACAAATTTGAATAATATTTAACTGGTATGAATGCTTCTCGCTTTGTAGATAACTGTGCATGCCCGTACAGAAATTTAAGGTATTTTTGAGATTTATTTGAGGTTGTTTTGAAGTGTCAAGATTGTTTTGAGGTCTGTTCGAAGTTGATTTCAAGAACAACCTTAGAAGATTAATACCCACCCAAGGTGTTAGACCAAGAATGAAGTTGTTTTATTAACACTTACGGTTGTTTAGAGGTTGATGGAAATCTAACTTAGACCGGATTAGGGAGGTTGTTTTTGAGCAGTATACTGATTACTTTTGCTACACTTTACCAAATACGTATATTTGAGGTGAAAATAATTTCACCCGTTCTAAACTAAAGTTATTCCTGAATTATATATGAGGTTAATTTTGTGAGGTGAAAATGAGGTTGAAATTGAGGTATATTAATGAGGCTACTTTTGGTGCAAAACATAACCTCATTTTCTACCTTAGGTGTATTTTTTTACATCTGTCAACCTCGAAACAAACTCAAAAACACATTATTTTTTTGAAAGGGTCATAAATAAATACTTTTGTTTTCTATAAATTTAGACGCAATTCAAATCCTATTTTAACTCAATTAATCGTCCACAAGGCAAGAAAATCATATAGAAAATCATAAAAAGTTCGAACCTAGTTTTACTCGGAATTATAAATGCTGCTTATTTACTGAGAAAAAAAAGTACGGTCTTAAACTACGAGAATATCGTACTATTTCTGATCACCGAAAAACTCGGTAATTTTTACTTAAGCGCTTTGGTAATAATTTTAGTAAAATTAGCAATAAAATATGGTTTTATAATGAGATAGAATTTGGTAAATGTGGTAAAATTTGGTAATTATATCATGATTCCTTAGAACTATACTATTAAAAGCCATTAATTCGTTTAAATTTATTTTTGTATTTTTTTTTATTATTTGTTTTCTATTTTTTACTAAAGGGGTGGAAACTATAAATTTGAAATCCTGAATATCCGATAAACCCTAGATTTATGACCGGAAAAATTACTGAATGAATGGTTTAAATAGCGTATTTTTTCGTTTTATTAACCAGTACTATTGTTCAACCAGAAATGGCATTGCCATAGAATACTTTAATTTTTCAGAATTATTTCTCCGTTTATTGGAGTGGGTGTAATGAGACTTTTATTGATGGTGCTTAACCTTTGCCACTTGCAATAACTGGATCAGGCATTTCAATTCGAAGCTACATACATTAGCACACAATTTAACTCGTGAGTTAAAACAAAAGTTTTAAAAAATATGGCTACAAAATTAACTGACAAAAATCCGTTTCGTTAGGTAAAAAGTTTGGCATTTCTCTATTCTTTTCACCTCATTTCGTGTTTTTTTTTCCGTTCATAATACGTTTGTAGTTATCGACTTCGCAATGGTTTATACTCGTAATTTTTGAGTCTCACTTTGTTTTTTCTTTTGTTATTCTTTCAAAATAACTGTCTTTACATTTCAGATTCCATTACACTCTCCGAAAGAAAACTCTCACTTTTGACGACTCAGTAATCCTTGAGCTATATTTCTAGTTGTTTCGTAGCGAAATGATGTAGGATGTGGCAAAACGGAAACTTTAAAATATCTGACGACATTGATTATTTCACTTGAAACACCCCATCGTAGTGCATTATTGGGAGATACTTAACTGGAATAACGAAACTAAGCTGAAGACTAGTCAATGGAGAAAAAAAATGGTAATCGCTGGTTGGCTGTATAGTGGGCAAGGAGTTGGCCAAGTGCCCTGAAGAACCCGGATTCGAACCCTGCCTCGGACATCAGGGGAATTTATCTCTTTGTTCTAGGTGTCTTTCCTTTGATTTTAGGGTGACGTCGACTCAACTATATGTTGAAAGCCAATGTGCCAAAGTGATTATTTGAAAAATTCAGTACACTAGGTACTAAAAAATTTTTTTTTTTGGGGGGGGGGAGGGCAATAGAATGACAAAATTTGTTTCCTCGAAGAAGTGACATTAGTTATTTTGTCACTTTGATGAAATGTTCGCTCGGAGCATCTATCAAGAAACGGCTTTGTCAAAAACGAAGAAATTTTCGTGAAATTTGAGTATATTTAAAAATAATTGGGTATCCTATCGAAAGAAAAACACTTGATTTAATTATTAAATTAAAATGCATATGCGAATCGGATATAAATAATTAAAGATAAAGCAAAGGATAAAGTTTTGGTTATAACAAATAAAGATCGATTTCTTTGCAATTAGTTTCTATGAGGGGATTTATTAACCTTCAAAACTTTTTAACCAGCATCTTTAAAAAATTAACAGAGAATCTAGGAGATCTAGATTATCTGTTAATTTTTAGAAGAACAGAATAAGAGACATCTGGGATGGTACTGATTTTTTTTTCAATGAAACATTCTTTAGTTGAATTATTGATCAAAATTTATCGATTTTATATTTTATCAGCAATAGAAAATTTGAGGAATCTTGAAAATGCAGTTAAAAAGAAATTTAGAAACAGATAAAAGAAAAAATATTATTCCTAAAGATGCTCATAAAATGGCAACAGGATTTTTGACACTTTTTTTCCTAACTTTTTCCCCATTTGCATACATCTACCACATAGAAAAATCAGCCAAAGAACATATAATAGCAGAAAGAAATCCCCCAAAATAAAAGGCTTGTTTTTATTTATTTTTTACAACTAAACCCAACAAATTTTAAGTATCAGTAAGGAATAGAAAAAAAGTTATAGAATTCACGTTTAACTTATTAACATGAAAAATTTACCAACTGCTTAATTATCTATGTAGGCTAAAAAAATTCACTTAAACTGTAGGTGTTCATTTTTATAATTAATTCATGCATATAAACTGAAGTCTTCTTGAAGCTAATGAATTTTCTAGCATTCAATAGTCTAAATTATTAGAATTGCAATAAATACAATTTTTACGAGATTACTAATACATTGCTACAATTACTACTTGAAGTGTAAGATAATATGTCGTTGCAATGAGTTGGGCTCAAGACGAATTGCAGTTGAGATTAATTGTGCTAACAAATATTTTTTCCATAACGATTTTTCCCCCACGATGAATTGTACTCACTATGAATTGTGCCAACGACGAATTGTTCACACGATGTATTGTTGCTGTTATTAATTGTGCTGGTACTGTCTTTTAGTTTTGTGTATGATTTTGTACTATTGTTCGGTTTTGATTTGTTGATTAATTTTTCACTCCTAACGAAGAACGAATTTTTAGATAGTTGTTTTTGCTGTTTTGTTGTAGTTCATTTACTTCGCACTAGAGCAGCACAATGGGCTATTGGTGACGGTCTGAGGATGATCACAAGACATGCCATCTCAATTCCGATTCTCTGCAGTGGTGATGGGCATTTAGCTGATAATATATATTTTTAAAATTCTTTTCAAGAATGAAATAAAAAAGTATACACAAATTACGGGTCAGACATTAACATTTAAAAGTTTAAGACAAAAACACTCATTTGCCGAGTCACTAATTTGAAGTAAGTGCAAAGAAAAGTTTTACTGCCTTATGATTCTTGTTTTTTGTTTGCTTTCTTCAATCATTAAACTAATTTTAATGTTTTCAGTCTCACTTTCCTTAATAGTAAGTGATGATTCGTTAGATGCCGATAGAGCTTTACAAACTCTAATATATATAAAGATTTTCACAATTAAGAAGCATTTTAAAAATATATATTAAGGGTAGGCTCTTTTCAGTACAGAACATCCTGAAATTATTTCCAAAATTAAAAAATAATTATCCTTTTTCTGCGTTATTTTTTCATATATTTTACAGCCAATTTTTTCTTCTTAAGGTATTGAAATAAAATAGAATTGTGGATTGTTTGATTAATCGTAAAAAGCTTCGTTGATTTTAGTTTATTAGTGGGAATTATTGTTCTTGCATATATTTCTTAAGTACCTTAATTACAACAATAATCCATACAATTTATTTCAAGTTGTGTCAACTTGTTGTCTGTGGTGTTTCAATTGTGTCTAAAACTAATTTCAACATTTTTTTCAAACTTTCAAAATATGTAGCAAATTTAAATATTCAAAACTTTAGTTTAAAAAAGCAAGGTTTTTCTGATAAAAATATTAGTCATGCGACAAAATGTTTTCTATGATCATTCTTCTTCTTCTTACTTTGAAATTCAATTATAAACAAGAAAAAGAAAAAAAGGAAATAATAGCGAAAAAATAAATTTTGCAATTTTTCTAATAGCTAATTTATCTTAATATTAGTTGATGAAAAGATAAAAGATCTAAGCCAAATAAATTAAAAAGCCTTATTTTTCAAGAATTTACAAAAATAAAGAGAAAAAACTTTTTTTTAAAGATAATTTTAGTTTTTAAAAGACATGCACGATAAAACATGTGTAATAAAACTAACACTATTAAGTCTGTTAAATCCTTTTAAATTAAGAAGAAAAAAAAGGCTAACAATATAGCAAATCACGAAGCAGTTTTCTTTTGTTAACTCTTTGTAAAACGATTTCTTTTAGATTGTAATAAATATTATTATTTTGAGATCATCTATCATAAAAAAATAACGATATTCTTTTTAAAAACAAAAGAAAATGGAAACTGCCAAGGATTTAATGATTTTGTGAAAAAATTTACTTCACACGATCTAGAGTTTAAATGCTAATTATTTTAAATCAACGTTCATATTGCTTCGTCTTTTTTTATGTACACATCTTGCTACAGCGTAAGCGCTTCTAATAAATTCAGGCTTCTAAAAGTTTTTTTTTTTTTTGCATGTTCATTTTTATAACATCTGTTTCCATGTTTAAACATTTTTAAAAATATCTAAGCGTTGTGAGAATTTGTTAAAAACCTTTTAAATTTTTTGCATAAAAATAATTAATAAGCAAAATCATTAAACATAATGGTTTTTCTTGCTGAAACTTTAGAAAACTTTGCATTTTTTTAAAAAATTAAAGGTACTTTATATTCTGGAAAATCGACAATTTAGAAATGAATATTTAATTAGACGAAAATAGAAAAAAATAGGTTTCCTGTACTTCAATTAAGTTTTTTTTTAAAGAAAATTATTTTTTAAACTAGATATGAATATTATTTTTTAAACTAGATTATTTTTTAAACTAGAAATGATTTAGATTCTTATGCACTGTCCTGCATTGAAAATGAAACTTATCAGCAAAAACAAAAGCTTGTAACGCCCCAAGCTATAGTTTATGAAGTAATAGCTCCATAATTTATAAAATAAAAAATAGTGCGTTACCTAAGGTCACAAATTCGTTAACCTTTTTTCACTTTCAACCATTGAAGGCTGAACGTGAAGTAGCAACTTGAGCCTTACTAATGGACAACGATTGTTATGGATTTATTCCTAACTACTATCTATCCGAAGATATTGCAAACATGAGTCCGCAATACACAGCCCCAGTTAAGACTTTTTATTTTATTTTATAACCGTCGTTGAACAGACGATCCAATAGCCTCCAATAAGATTGGGGATGATGCTGGTAATCACGTGGTCTTAGCACCACGCTGTACATTCTCTCTTTGCCCGATCTTCTGGTGCTACAGAAGTCATTCTACAGAAATAAAGAGAAGCGAACATTGAGTCATGTACAAATCACATGCATAATACTAAACCATAATAACCATAGAACCATCATTACTAAAACCTTAAGCAGTATGGTGCTTACATCATATTGGCGGAAAAACTATCTACGAGGGTCACTCTGAAATTTTTGAGATTCGCAGATTCGAGAACTTACAAAATAAAAAAAACGGCTTAATTTCGAAATACAAAGTATTTTAACACAGCAGACGATTTTTTACTGACTTACTTTAACTTGTTTAGCGTAGAATAAATTTTAAACAGAAGAGAAAATGGAGTTGACGGGAGAACATTTTCGCGCTGCGATTTTCTACGATTTTAAAGCAGGATTAAATCAAAAAGAATGCGTTTAGCGCAATTAGCATTTAGGGATGAATCTCCAGCTCGTGCTACTGTATTCAGATGGTTTTTAAAGAATTTATCAGAGCTCGTAATTTTCTTCAGGGTGAAGAGCACACAGGAAGGCCGCCGTCAGCAGTAAACCCGGATAATGTGTCTGCCATACGAAAAATTTTAAAGGATGATAATCGCTGTACCTATCAAATTATACAAAAAGGAACTTAACATTGGATTTGCAGCCTTACACAAAATTATTCATGAAGAATTATATATGAAAAAATTAGTTTGTCGTTGGGTTCCCCACAATCTAACTGAGCACCAAGAAGAGGAGCGTGCCAGAATCAGTAAAAAAAAACTCTTAAATTGCTAAATGATGGTGGCCACCGCATCATTTCTAAAATTGTAACGGGGGATGAAACGTACATACCATTTTTTGACGTTCCAACGCGTCAAGAAAGCAAAGTATGGGTCTTTGAAAATGATCCCCCGCCGACAATGGAGAAAAGACAACGCGCACTGAAAAAAGTGATGTATGCCGCTTTCTTCAGAAGTACGGGATTGGTCAAAGCCATCAAGTTGGAAGAACAGAAGACACTAACAGCAAACTACTGGTATACTACTAAATGTCTTCCAGAAATTCTACAAGAAGTGAATGTTAGGGGACTAATGCTTCACCATGACAATGCATCTTCACATACAACCGAATTAACAATTGAGTTTCTTAAACAAAAGCAAATTAAAGTGATAGAACAGCCGCCGTATTCACCTGATCTAGCCATGTGTGATTTTTGGTTATTCTTGAATCTAAAAAAGAACTTATGTGGACGTCGTTTTCATTCAGAAGAAGAGATTGATGTGGCTATAAATGCATTTTTTTCATCTATTCCATCTATTTTCATCTCGTATAAGAAAGAGTTTTAAAAATAACGTGTAAATAACTGTTGGCAGATTATAATAACCCACATGTAGATAGATACCATCATAAATACTGAAGATTTTTAGAAGTGTGTCGAAAGAATAGGGTTACGTCTATGTCAATGACGTCTATGTCTTTGTTATGGTCGTGTATCTTCCAGTAGATTTTCGTTTAGTGAAGAGAAGGAAATGAATGCAATTGTTTTTACGTAATACTAATAAAAACTATTTATAAGAAAGAGTCTACTAGATAAAATGTAAATTATTGTTGGCAGATCATTGTAATAAAAAAATTTTACTTGTGAACACTGCAAAATATTTGGATTCAAATTATGCAAAAAGAACTGGCATTCTGAACTGAATTTTGTAATGCAATACCTTTTTAATTATAGTAGTCAAGTGATGTTATTTTGAAGTAAATATTACTGTAAATTACAGTACATCCGAATTTTTGTTCCATAACATTTTATGATACTCTGAGTGCCGGCAACTTGTCTGGAAATTTTTCAGTGTAAAACAGTAAAATATGCCTTAATTAAGGTAATAAGCAGTGACTAAATATATATATATAGAATTTTATTTCAATACTTTTTACAGTATTTACAAGACAATGCATTTCCACGCAGTTTCCAGTGCACATACACGTTGTAAAAGACAATTCTAATAATGTAAAAAATGAGAGAATTAAATAAGATTTGAGCAATATGAATATTAAATATGAGTTAACAATTCTATTGAATTTCTGTAGAAATGCAATTAAACCTAATTTGAATGTGTAATAAACTTTATTTTTAAAAGGTCTCCTATTGTTTTTTTTGTAGAATCACGAAATTCATTCATTTCTAGTAATATTCCATTACATAATAATCATTCTTAAAGTTGAAAGTTAGTTTAATTTGCTGCATAACCACTAAATGATTTGATGTGTCGTACAGTTTTTGTGTACTCATACCACGTCGGCTCCTCATTATATTCTCGAGAAGGAGATAACTTTAAGCTACTCAAAAATTGAATCACCTTTTGAGCGTTAGTAAGGAACAAATGGCAAGTTCTGATTATTGGTCGTATATGAGATGATGTTAAGGTGCAAGGGAACAATGGTTCAACGATTAATTCTCGAGCGTCGTCGCGCTTAACATTGCCTCTTATTTGGTTTTTGAATACTAGTCTGATGCTTTAGTTTTATCTCTACTTGGCTACACCAAGTAAATAATGCAGCTAAATCTAAAATTATAAGATAAGCTGAGAGTTTTTGTTATAATTTCAGAAGGTCTGAAGTGGACTTATTCCATCTTAAAATTACTCTTCTAAGACTAAGAACATGAAAAATAAGGTTTAATGCTTTTTCAAAGGTATTAGGAGAAGTTGATATGGCACAGAAAGATGTTATAAACAAATTATCATTAAATTATAACATAATTATAAAAACAACAAAAATCAGAAAAAATAAATGAAATTAACTTTAATTTTTTCAATCGTATCAATCGAAATCCATAAAAAAGGAGTATCGGTGCTAGACAGCAATCGGCCAAGAACGAACACCATATTTATATATTACAGATATATACAAAGAATAAAGTATTTAACTCCCCCATCTATCATCATTTGAAAAAGTGATGTACAGTAAAAAATTGAAACAAATTATTATACGTTCACATTTATTGCTCTATTATAAACCTAAGCACAGTCCTGCTCAATAAAATAAATGTTTTATTATTATACATATAAGATGTCATTCTACCAGACCACGAAAAATAATTTATACGAAGCGAAGAATCATTCAATTGAAACTTCTTGGATCATTTCAACTGAAACCGAATTCTGAATACCCTCAAAAATTTTCAGGGCAAAAAACCTTCATATCAATGGTTAGTTAATTGATAAAAGCGCAGTTTTCAAGAGTAATAAACGTGACGTTTTCAAGGGGACACTAAGCATAAGGAAACACTCATAACGTAATGTTTTTTTTGAAAAATGGACGATACGTAAATGTAAGAGTGTCCACAACACGCTCAAAACAATTTACCTCGATACTGGAAATGTGATAACAAAAAAGTACGAATGAAAATAAATAAATTAATAAATTAAAATTTATGAGAACTAATTGATCAAAATTTAGCAAATAAATCAAAAACTAAACTAGTATTTGAATTAAAATAATATACATTATTTTAAATAATTTGAAAACAAATTATAAAATTGAGCTTCTAATAATACAGTTTTAAACATTAAAATAAAAGAAAGGCATATTACTATGTTTCAAGCAGTACCACAATTGACATACAGACACTCTCAAATCTTTTTCTTAAGTGCTTCGGCCAATATGTGACAAAACAGACCAACACATTAACCTTTAAGTTGTTAATTTGATGTAAGTGTCAAAGAAAATAAATGAATTTTGACATTTCTGTAAAATAAAATTGGAGACCTAACTTCATTATAGCCCTTGTATTTTGCAATTTGCAATTTATATGAATAAACATTTTTTTTTATATATTCTCACAAGTAACATATCTGAAATACAAGAAATATTATGAAAAACTACGATGCAATACATTGGAGTTTTGCTTACATGAAGTAAAACTTAATAAAAACAATTCACGAAATGTGTGCTGAATACTATTCTACATTTTGCCACTGTCACAATTAATATACGATTGATGCTGATTTTTTAGAAACTTACTATGATCTGAAAACGTGAAATGAGTGCTAAAAACAGCAATACTATGAAAAACTAAAGAGAGATTAAAATATTTTAGGATAATTCATACTATAAATATTTAAAAGTATGAAAGAACAATTAAATGAATTCATTTTGATTATTATGGAGAATTTTTATTTGTATTAGAATTTTATTCGTGAGATTGTGGTAATTTCGTGAGAAAATGGCTTTTAAATATGAATCATTTGAAATTGATCTTTCAAGTGCTCAAATGAAACTCTTGATTAATTGTGAAACATTTGAATTTTAAGTCAAGATAATAATTTCTTAACGAGAACCAAGTGCCATTCCAGAGGAAATGCATGCAAATCCCGGATAGTTAATAATATTATTTATCCATAGTAATAATATTATTTAGTTACTAATAGTTAATAATATTATTTAGCTCAAAATAAATAAAGAAAGAAAAGGAAGTTCTAAAGAAATATTTACTTTTTTTTTGCTGTCCCAATCAATTAAAAAATACTATTTATTAAGTATTATAGGTACGTAAAGAAACAGCGCTAAATCGTCATATAACATTGTTTTTATTTTTATCTTTTCGGCAAACAGGCTTATAGTTTTGACATGCTTTTTTTTAGAATTTTTTGACCTAGCTGTTTTTTACTCAAACTAAGCAGCAAATCTGTTAAATAATTCTTTTTTTGTTTTTTCACGATGGTTTTTTACTCAAACTAAGCAGCAAATCTGTTAAATAATTCTTTTTTTGTTTTTTCACGATGACAAATTATTACAAATTACTTAATTGTCGCCAATGGTTATAATAATTGTCAAAATTTTGATTCAATTATTAATTCATTGTTAATAAAAAAAACAAGTTACGATTATGAAATTAAACTATTGAATGAGACGAAATAATATGTAATAAGCACAAATAATGCCCATTAGACATGTAATTTCATCTCTACTAAAGAACCTTCATCATTGTTCAAACACAGAAAGAAAAAGGGAAACACAGGTACAAGTTACAACCAGAACAAATCAGTCGACCAGTAGGGGTGGGGTAAAAAGCTTGATTAAGAAAACTAAACAAAAAAAAGGGAGAGAAGGAAGAGGTTATGTGGTGGTAGGGAAAAAATCCCAGGAGTTTAAAAATAAATCTAGAAATTTAGAAGGAAAAGAATATTAGAAAGATCAACTAAATTATACCAATCTTTTTAAAATGTAAAACGGTATCCAGAAGTTTAGGCCACGAGACAAGTTATGACGAATTTTAGCCAGAAAAAAAAGTCTTAAATACATGATTAGATTTCCTGCACTGTAGGGCAATGGAGGATTTTTTAATGCACCCACTTTTCATGTTAAGTTGAGATTTACGAATACACTGAAATTAATTGTATTTAGTTTGTTCAAGATATACAAAATCTCACTGACAAAAAACTTGATTAATGCTTCGACTATTAAGATGAGAGTAAGGTCTCTAACGATAGCTAAATTTAGTTTTTCAAACGAAATAGAAACAACTAAGTTCGAATTTGTTTAACATTCACTATTCGGAAACTGATGCAGTAGTAAATAAGCTAACAAATTATTGGAATTTGAATGAGAAACTTTATTGGATTGCGTGATTAATTAAAACCCCATTTCATCAGTAAATATCTGTTAGTATGCATGCTAATGAATCTGTATCATTTACAGTATGATACGCAAAACAATCAATATTTAGTTTACCTAAAATGAAATATTTTTGACGAATATAACATAGAAACACAAAACACTTAAAGCAAAACCTATTCTGAATCAGCACTTTTCATTATGATATAAACCTTTACAATGATTAAAAAATTATATCATTAGTGTAATAAATTAGCAATTTAAAGACACAGCAAAGTATTGAAAATATTATCTAATTTTAAATTATATGTAGGAAATTAATGTAATATTTAAATTTTCCAATTTTTAAAATTGAATTATTAATTTATTTATAAATGATTGATGTTCTGTATATCTTCTTACTAATTACTGATGTTCTGTATATCTTCTAATACTGATTATAATATGTTAGGTTTATCTTATAAATTAATGTATCTTAGTAAGTAATTAATAAATTTTGATATTATGATATAAATAATCTTGATAGATGCGCATTTTAAAAAACTCTCATTAATTTATACTTTAAATGTAAAACACAGAAAAAATGGATCACCCTTTCAAAATAATTACCCACTTCTAAAAATATAATCATGGCACCAGATATATTGCTTCAAGTATCCTTGAGTTTACAGTAATGGATAATTCTTTATTTTCTCTGTATTGATGCAAATGGTTGAAAGTTTGTGCAAGATTGGTTTGAAAAAAAATTATTTCAATATGACTCTATTTTCATCTTTTAGAGAATCACTAAAAATTGTACAACTCGAGCAGCGCGAAATCTTAGTGAAATTAATATCATCATTTGTTTGAGTAGCTGCAGTTGTAAACCTCCTGTTGGGACTTGAGCTGCTGAATCTAATATTTATTTCAGTTAGTTTCAGGGAACCTGTAAAAAAAAAAGGTATGATAAATTGTGTAGGAAAGATTTACTTATTATATCATTCACAGGCATAAATATGTATTGTATTTAGAGGCCTTTCTTACGTGTTCTTACAATGTTATACCTGTCAAAACACGTCTTTACACACTAATTCAAGTATAACGTGGATTAACGGATATCAAGTGATTCGGCACCTGCTGATATCTTAAGTTAAGGTTACTACACGACATCACAACCCAACTATTTGAGATGTGGTGGTTCAGGGAATAGAGCGTTCGCCTTCTAATGAGGCAAGCCGCTGGTTCGAATCCCAGCGATGGTTGATAGATATGAATTCCGCACCTGGCTCGCACTGACCACAGTGCTGACGTAAAATATTCTCAGTGGTAGACGGATCATAGGTTAGAATCCTCTTGCCGTCAGGCTAACCGAGCGAGGTCTTCGTGATTATCCATTCCATGTAACGCAAATGCACGTTAGTTTCAACAAAAAGTCCTCCACGTAGGCAAATTTCCTCTAATACTTGATCCAGGAGATCCCTTGTCCTCTGGATCGGGTTCAGAATGACAAGGCTAGGGGAATTGAAAACTTGTAGTCGTAAACCCTAAATTGGGTCGACTGTTTAATGACAGTTAAAGAATAAAATATAAAACACTATACTACTTCACTATTTATTACAAATTGTGTAAGAAAGATTTACATACATATAAGATAAAATAGCTTAAATAATGTAAGTAAAGTCCTGGATTTAGAAACCTTTCTTACGTGTCTTCACAATGTAATGCATGTTAAAACACGTCTTTGCACTAATTCAAGTATAACGTAGATCAATCTACATCTGATGATTTAGCATTAAAGTAAGACTGAAAAGTTAAAGAACCTTTCAATTTAAGGATAAAGCACTGAATTTCCTTACAGTTCGGTTCAAATTTTAGTTTTTAAAATTTAAAACGTTTAAAATAATAAAATTAATATGTTGTTGTTGTTTTCGTGTCCATGGATCTTCAGAAAACATCAAAGGTCTGGACTATTTCGGCGGCCAGCTTCGGCGCCTCTTTGTACAAACCATGGAATAGAGTTGCCAGAGCCTCAGAAAGGTTGAACTTCTGCCTGTTGGCCAGCGGGAATTATCTTATTTCCCTCCTACCACCGATCAGAGAATTGATACAGGCATTCCACGATCTGGCACCTGGGGACGCGCCCTGAAGGGGTTACAATTAATATGTTTCTTAATTCGTATATTTTTGTTTGGAAAGCTGAACATTTATGTACCTTTCAATTCAAGCATCGACTGTTATTAAATTAATTAATCAATTAATAAGAAATTAGTAGCATTAACCGATACAGTATTACGAACCGAGTATATCCAGTTTTATAATCCAGTGTTGAAATTTCAGAACTGGGAATCATCGCTACAAATAAATTTTACCGAATAAGCTTCTTCGATTCGGTTAATTAAAACTTTCTAAAAGAGTATGCAACGTTAATTGGTAGTAAATTATTTTCTCAATGAACAATATTTGAATAAATAAATTTTACATTTGTGTGCAAAAAGGCTTTTATTTACTTAAACAGTTTCAGATATAAAATGAAAAGTTAAAGTAGTGGAATTATCATTAAGGATCAACACTTTTGATGGCTTTTCCTGAATCTACTGATAGGGGATATATTGAAAAATGAAATTCATCAAATAAATATTAAGTGAATTCACAGAAAGTTCAATGTTTGATTTGAGTTTTATAATCTGCACACGATTAACTGTTCAACAACTCTGAACGTTATTTCCTTTCAATGAAACTTAGAGTATTCCACCCAAAAGATATAAGGCCTTAACGCAGATCAATTTAGTAGTCCGACGTATTGAACATAAACTGCTCAGTAGAGATAAAATAAGAAAGATTTCTCTACGTTCGGGGTACTAAGCTGCGCAGTGGAGGAAAAAACGAAAGATGTCATCCAGTTTGGACTACTAAAAGATCAAATTTCTTACTTAAGGTAACCCGCGCTGAGGCCTTTTCTCTTCTAGGAGGTGTAGATTTGGTAGAAGCTTAAGGTGTTTTGATTCAGATATCAAAACCAAAATGATCCATGATGCACCTTTTTTGACAGAGAAAAGTGGCCAAGCTTTTTGTGAAATTTCAAGTATCTCGTTTCCTAACGCATCTAGAGATATATAAATTTGCGAAGAGATAGTTGAGCCTTTTATCACCGAACTACATCGCCAAATGGGTCGCAAAGTTAGAAGCAATCCCAATGTCAATGAAAGAGTCTTTACTTTTTCATAATTTGCTATTGAGCAGATAGAATGCAGTAAGTAGTTAATATAATAAGGAGAGTTTTGGGAAAATACTGCGTAATAAACAAAAAGAAATTACAGATTCTTTATTTTTAGCTAAAATAAATGCAAGAAACACCCCGTTGTACACTTTTATATAGCCAACTATTGACGGGTTCTCCTGTCAACAGTTCTCCCTCCCAACTGAGTCTTAAAAATTTGATACTTAGTCGAAAGTTATTGAAGTGTACTGCTTTTTTTAAAATATTTTTTATTGATTTCTAGTACAAATAAAAAACACCTTACTTTATTTCGCTATTACATTGAAAATAATTTATAATATAAAAGTTTTAACTAACTTAATAATATAAACTTAATAATAATATATGTAATTTAACGTAATAATATGTGCAATTTAACTTAATAATATATGTAATTTAACTTAATAATATAAATTTTTTAACTAACTATCTCTAGAATAATTTAAAATATTGATTAGCAACAAATGTTTCAAGAGATTATCATTAAATTGTGTGCATGCTAGTCTAATGCCAGCAGTCATTTAGGAATAGAAACATAAGCAGCCTGAAATTTTAAGTTTCTCAAGATTGATCGTAATCTCACGTCTGGACATGATCTTATTTAATGCTAGCAAATCTCATCCCACGTAAAACGCCCACGCTTTAAGATTTATTCATACACCAGCAACTGTTTTATGAGACTTCAAATGAATCTTTAATAATATCTAAAAACTCTTTACTAGAATGATTCATAACAGTAAATATTCCCACAATCTTTATTAATGTCTATATTCATATTTTAGAAGGTAACACGTACCACCATTCAAAGTTGCTCAGAATTAAAGTCATCTGGAAACTGGAAAAAATTTATTTTAGAATTGAATTAATTGCTGTAAAACTTGGTTATGCAGTTACACACTATGCATGCATGAATAAAAGGTCTCTAAAATAAGTATATTAAACGCAAATAATCGAATAAAAAATTTGAGATCTTAAGTCACACACAGAAAAAAAATATTTTATATAATTTTAAACATTCAATGTTAAGCTTAGTACTCTGTAAAAAATTTCGGCAAAAAGTATTGGCATCCTGAGTGTAGCATTTGTAAAATCTATTTTACTGTAAAATCCATTATTACTGTAAAATTTCACACAGAAATTTTTTCAGTAATATTTATCTATTTACAATGATTAAGAAACTTTAAAGTAAATGTTATTGTAAAATATATGATACATATGATTTTTTGTTCCATAACACTCTCCAGTAAAAATGGCTTCCTAATTTACAATGATTTGATCCTGAATTTTTCATAGTGTGGGTGATAGTGTTAAAAAAATGTACATATACTCTTGTATACTGAGCAAATGTAAGTAAGTTGCTCCGAGCAAATATAATGTAAAAATGCAAAGATTTTCCTTCTTTATCTTAATATTTTTATTTCAGAAAGCTGATATTAGATAAAAAATAAAAGCCACGTGCGTCATGATATTCATGTGGTTAGAATAGTTTCGATCGGTGTAAAATAGTTTGAATCGACAATTAAAACTTTTTCGACCGTTTAAAGTTTAAAAAAATCAACATCGTTGTTCTTGAACGAAACAAGGTAATATTTTTTATTGTTATTTATGTTTTTATTGATTCACAATATTATGGAATAGCAAAAGTTATATTATTTATTGAAATAAATTTAAAGCTCATGTTAGCTCAGTCGGGATATTTTTATAGTTGATATTTCCATCAGTAAGAACATGCTTCATAGCTTTAAGATAACTCTTTTAGAATACAATAACGTCTTCGTCATAAAATAAATCAAAATTATTGTAATTCTGATAATTATTAATGAAGTAAATAAGTAAATTGATCAATTCTCTGTCGGCATCTCACGCGTTTGTTGTTTTTGTTATTTTATGGTCGACGTCGCATGCCATGTAACGAAGAGAAAAAGTGCATCATTGACATTGAATTCGTCGCTACTTATACGTCTCTTTAACTCCCACGATCATTTTTTGCATTTCTGAATATTGCACAGTGAGATTTCAGGCTTGGAATTGAAATCATTTTGTACTCTCTGCAATTTCGCTTTTATGAGTGTTACCGTTGCACGTCAAAATAGTTATGATGCATTCATAGAGTGAATTTTTCATCTCTCAGTCGGAAGAATATTTTTACCTAATAAAATATATTTACCTATTATACCTAATTTTAACAATTATTTTATGCAGATATTTATCTTAAAAACCTTAAATCAGTTGAATTAATAAATATGTTATCCCTGTGTATTTTTTTAAGATAAAACTTGTGTGCATTGCCGTAAAAACTGGAGATCAGTGAACTAGACATCACACATTTCCCCACCAATAGGTCTTGCAAAATACTGCTTGTAGATAAATATTTTTCATTTTTGATTGGACTTAGGAAGGAGCATATTTTAATTTTCGGTAATAAAAAAAATGCTTTTTTTGGGTCAAAATTTCGAAGAAAATTCAAACAGAGAAGGGGTCAAGTAAAAATAATAATTAAGTATATATAATTAAGTATATATTAATTTATATGTTAATAAAGAAAAAATGATGTTCGGTACACTGTATGCCTGGTCCGAAGAGGCTAGAATCGGATTTTTATTTAGAAAGTTAGAAAATAATTATTAATTAATATATCTATGTATTACGACAGAATGAATTTAACTTAATGTTAAAATTTCTCGTAAAAATGTAACTCAAGCTACAGATTAACGAAATTGCGAACTTTTTTCAACATTTCTGTGAAATCAAATATGTTTGATTTTTTAACGATCTCTTATTCAAGTTCCCATTTTGGTCTATAGTCTCTATATTCAGATTCTAAGTATGACAAATACCAGTTTTGTGGAAAAAGTTTGACAGCCATTAAACGCCTTTATAAATAACATCCGTTATAAATAACAATGCACTTGATTCTGTTGAAAGAGAAAATTTAAAAATTAATCAATACCGGACAATCATGAACGTGCGCTTTAAAGATCATGTTTGGAAATGTTTATTCAATTATAATGTTCATGTTAACTATAGTATTAATGTCTATATTCATAATGAATTCATTTTAAAATTACAAATCTAGTGATTAGGGCTATGATATTATGAAAAGATTACCTTAAGTTAAGGTTTACAAACTTACTTTAAAATACAAGAGGTATTGAACTGTGCGATTTAAAACTTCACTGAAACAATGACTGATTAAAACATCGCTTGAGACTATATTGTTATATACTAAAGGGAGATAGTTTCTTATATAATTATTTATGAATCTCCCAGCGTATTAATTCGAATGTTTTACTCTTGTAAAGTTCAAAACTTATTTCCAGTAGTTTTTCGCATTTATCTAAACTATTTTAAGTATTAATGAAATAAAATTCGATGGAAATCATTTTTTCTTATTTTCATTCCATGTGGATAATTTAGCTAAGATGAGTGGATTAAGCAATTTATACAGGGAAAGAAAACTCCTCCTTAATTGACGAAATTGAAAAAAATGCGTCCTTGAGATATTACTCAAATGTTGCCAACTTAGTTAGAGATTACTTAGGTGCCACGTGAGATAGTTATGTTTATAGATGTTTTGTTATTTGCTTCCATGAAGCTAGAAGTGTGTTGGTTATCTTATTCCTAAAATGTATCCTAAATATTAAGATATAATTGGAACATTTATAAGAATTGAAAAAAAAAGAATTTTTTTTAAGTATTTACAGTTGCTCAAACACTTTTGCTGATACCTTTTCAGGTAGAAGTATTTTGTATGCATTTGGCATTTAATTATAAAATAAAGTAAATAAAGAAAACAGCTTAGTATGCTTTTTTTTAATGATTGCAGTCCTCCAGAGGTGGAAGGTAGCACAGATCTAAACTTCAAGCTCTGACAACATTTAAGTTTCAATTTAATTCCCAGTTAAAATTGCAAAGTAAACATAAAATTCTGTATAATGACAGAAATTCACATGAATTATAGCAAAAGTCTTCTGAAACATCTTAAAAATATTTACTCAACCAAAAGGACTAATTTTGGACTTTTATGATTTACATTCAAGGACATTATTCATGGACATTAAGAGAAAAATATTGTTATCTATACATCTATACATAATAATAAACGCGGCTGTGTGTGTGTGTGTCTGTAATCACAATATATCGCCCCAGAAGCCTCGCCCGGGCACGAAACTCGGCCCATAATTGTGTTTTGACATTATGAAGAAGTATTTTTTTTCTTTTTCAAAAATTTTGATTAGTTATTTAGTTATCAGTCATTTTGTAAGTCTATGCTTTTCGTCTGCTTTTTCGTCTTCAAAGAGCCATATTCAAAAAACTATTAAAAAATGCATATACTTTTCCCCACTCTTATAAATGTATGCTAATGCGAACCTCACAATTTAAATATTAATTTTCGATAACTTAAACCAATAATATACGAAGGAATTAATAATTTAATTATAAAGTTCGCATTAGTTTACATTTATTAAAGTGGAGAAAAGTTTAACTTTTGTATTAAAAATGTGGCAACATATTCGATACGTAAATAGAACGCTTCGCTTTGATATATTTGTCGCTATTCATAATTGTTATAATAAGTTTTTCTTCTTCTTTTCACGCTCTATTTTTTTTTAAGCGAAGACGATAATTTTTATAGCGATATTGTAGTACTTTGTACAACTAAAAATTCTTTTCACAACACTTTAAAAATATTTACTTTATTTTCTTTATATATACAGAGAACAGTCGGCAAAGAATTCGATTAGGTCGAAAAACATTTCGCTAAAAAGGAACGAATTCCAAAAGAAAAAATAAACAACTTAAAGAATAAAAATGCTGATGCCAGCCAATTTTTTGAAAGTTAACTTAGAAATAACAAACCAAATGATGTTAAATAACAAACCAAACGATGTTAACAAAATGACGTAGAAAGCGCAACTAGATCAAAATTATACAAGCACAACTAGATCAAATTATAATACCTGAGTGCTTGACGTAACAGATATAGAAATAGAATTTGATACCATAAAAAATTATATAGAAATAGAAATTGATACCATAAAAAATTTATTCGTTTTCGTGTTCTTTTCATGTATTTAGCATTTTAGTTTTTTTTTTCTTAAGCATTGTAGCTATATAATTTCAAACATCCTCAAGAGCTATAACACATCTGCAGCAGAACTGGATATGAAGACAAAATTGCTGGACAGGAACACTTTAATTGTCCACTAATCTTCAGATTTCCTGCTATGTTTTAAAAAACTTTATTTGTGAAAACCTTCAGCGTGGCGGACAGCTGGCCGCCTTAGGCAGCTAGTAGATAATAAAGTTGAAGTTTTGGATTATATTAATAATAATGATATTTCCAGCATTAATATTTTTGATTTTGAAAATTTGTAAACATGTATACCACATGAAAGGATTATTGAAATTTGTAGCGGCGTTTTTGATAGGTATTTATTTAATGAGAAAATTGATAGGTCTAATTGGTTGGATTTATGTAGGTTTAAACTTTTTGAGAATGTTCTTTTTAATGATTTAGATTTTTATAAACATATTATTCGAATTCCACAAGATGATTTCTTTTCTGGTGCTTTTGGTAATATTTTTTTGCATTTTTTTGAAACTAAATTTCTTGAGTATAATGAATTTAATGCTTATAGATATATTGACGATTTGATATTGCTTAATTGTGATAATTATAATTTTATTTATAGTATTTATCCTAAAGATTTGGTTTTGAAAAAAACTAATGAGAATTGTTTAAATGTCGAATATTTAGATTTTAAAATTGATATTCTTGACAAAATAATTAAAATTTGTGTTTTTGATAAAGGAAAAGCTTTTAAATTTTAAGTTATTTTTTAGCAACTTCAACGCTAATCTGCGCAATAAAATTTTTGAAATTTTAATTTTTTCACAGTTGGTTAGGATTAAAAAAATTTGCAATAACGTGGAAAGTTTTTGGGAGACAGTGAATAATTTTTTGAATAATTTGAGTAATAATGATTTTCCTTTTAATTTTTATAAAGTTAATTTTTTGATTAAGAAAATGATTGAAGAATATTAGTTTTTTTATTTCTTTTAACAGGGCGTAATTCATGTCTTAACTGAGCAGCCCCAGTCAAGCATTCTATTAATATGTTACGTAATCTTTTCTTTGACTTCTTTTTTTCAAACTGCGCATTTTAAAAGAGGGCGTTGTTTTCTTTTGTTTTAAGTATTTCCTTTACATTTGGTTTGCTTGTGAAATCGTTGTTTGACCTTGTTAATTTGAGTTTTTAATTTCTGATGATTTTGTTTAAGTTTCTTTTCTGAATTGGTTCTATGTATTTCATGTTTTTTTCCTGGACTTCTATACAAAACCTTCGGGGTACTGAGGGAGTTAATTTAGGCATTTGCCCTCTCTCTCAATAGAAAAGGTTTTGTCTTATGGCTACCGGGGCCGGTACCCCCTGAAGACGTCGACTTCGGTTGTCATATTTTTATTTTTATTTCCTTCGTTTCCTTTATTGCTATATGTCTATATGATATTATTAACAAATTGCAACAATTGAAAATTATAAGGAAGAGGGAGACTAGTGTAGATATTGTTTGCTAATTTGTCGAAAAACATATTTAATATGATTTTTAACTCATGATGTATTTTTTTGACAATTATCTGTTGATATCTTTAATAACAATAATGTTTAGTTCTTTTCATAAATTTTTTTTTAAATGAGGCAGTTTCTGTCGACACTAGTTCCTCTATAAGGCGCTAATCTACGGAAGATATGAGGCTAGTATGAACATACTCGGTGTCTTATTAATTAGTAATTTATTTTCATCTGAGAAGGGTATATCTAAATGAAATCAATTTCAATCGAAATCTTTCAGGAGAATAAATATTCACACATATTAATTAAAACTCTCATTTGAAATAGAGCATTTCCTAGGAAAGGCATTTTAAACGAAAATCAATACCAATATTTGAAATAAATATTTGATAATCATTATTCAATTTGTTTTATTTTATATCATAGGGTTAATTTAAAGTAGAATCAATTTTAATAAAGATAGTACTTAACTTGATGATGAAATGGCACGAGTGGGCAGTAAACGGAGCACGTAGCTCAGCTATATTTCGGGTGCTATGAAAACCCCACTAGCCACACAACACGGGGTTAATGCGAACATGCTATGGGGCTAGTGCAGACAAACTTGGTAACTTGAGTCGTGGTGGCTCAGGGGAAAGAGCGTTCGTTTTCCAATGAGGTGAACCGGGTTTGAATCTCAGCGATGACTGGTCTATACGAATTCCGCACCCGGCTCGCACCGACTACAGCGCTGACGTAAAAATATCCTTAGTGGTAGACGGTTCGTGGATTAGAGTCCCCTTGCCATCAGGCTAGCCGTTGGAGGTTTTCATGTTTTCCCTATCCATGTAACGTAACCTAAACCATCGAAAAAATCCTCCACGGAGGCAAATTTCTTCTAAATAGGGTTCAAAATTACCAGGCTATGGATTACCATTAGTAGTCGTAAACCCAAAATTGGGTCGTCTGTTCAACGGTGGTTGTAAAAAACTTGGTAACTTATTAAGTGGTAATGTACTTTAAACTCACTCAAAAAGGTATATCTAAAGTCAAAATGAAATCTAATTCAATCTAAACAGTATTGGAGAATAAATATTGATCACATTTTAATTAAAATACTAATTTGTTATGAAGTATTTCACTATAGTGAGAAACACTTGTTAAACGTAAATCAATCGACTTGAAAATCATCATTCCATTTAATTTATTTGATAGCATGAAACGAAATTTCAGATGAATCAATTTTAATAACCATAGTTTTAATATGGTGATGAAATGGTTCGAATAAACTACTTACGGACGTAGCGATATTTCCTTCTATGGTGCTATGAAAGCAAATCACAAAAAAGAAGATGATTCTCGCTGTTATTCTGTTTTAGTTTAATGCTTCGAAAGAAATTATTTATTTATTTTGAACTTTATTCTTTTAACAAACTTGATAAAAAAAAAATAGTTATACTTCCTTGAATTTTTTAAAGCGTGAAATAATATGAAGTTTTTATTCTAAATATGAAATCACTAATCGTAATGTGAAATCACTAATTACTTAATGAAATCTCTAATCGTAAAAGTGTATCATTCCACAAGATCATTTTCTGTTTAGAAAATAAATAACATCAAATGTGTTATATTTCTACCATAGAAAATTGGATGGGGTCTATGTAAATAGGTCTCCACCACCAGCCCCCCAGGAAGACGTGTGTTTACTTATGCCAAATAATGGTTAATTGAAAGAATGCAGAGCAAAAGTTAATATCAAAATAGGTAAGAAAACCATAGAATTTCTACTGTATTATCATATTTTTTCATAAATTCTGAAAATAAAAGTGGTAAATAGGAAATTTAATAGGCATCGCATGCCGTGCAATAGCCATTTCCTTTTTAAAACCTTGTTTTTCATTTTTTACCAAATTATTAACAGTCTGATTATACGATTGCTTATGAAAGTGTACCTCAATGCTGTTTACAATCTACATTATCTCATACGTGAAATTAGAACAATAAATTATTATTAAAAAGTCATTCAGGATGTACAGTCCCTTGACCAAATTATTAGACGCACTCTATGTAAAATCTTAATTATCAGGTGATTACTCTATACAGCTTTATGGTTTTTACGCTACTGAAACCGGTTTGCACTTGTTTACGTTCGTCTATCAAAGGGTTAAATGAGACGATATATAATATGAATTCGACAATTGAAAAAATTAGACGATATATTATTTAAAGATAGAATATTTATTATACTGCCTAGTATTAGTATTTATATACAAGTCGATATATTATATAAAAAAATACTGCGAAGCATTTTTACGCAATAAGTAAAAGCTGTACCTGGTTTAGAACATCAAACACGAAAATTTACAAAGCATACAAAGAACCTGATGTCATTAAATTTATCAAAATTCAAAGGATTAAATGGAGGATAGCAGGATAACCAAAAAAGTTTTCAGTGCCAGGCTAACAGGCACAAGAAAAAGAGGACGGCCAAACCTAAGATTTTTAGACAGCCTTGAAAAGGACCTACAAGTTTTAAGGATAATAAACTGGAGAACCTTGGCTAAGGGAAGAATGTCTTGGCATTGGCCTGTTGAGAAGGCCAAGGCCCATCCTGGGCTGTCGTTCCAGTGAGAAAAAGAAGAAGAAACGTTTTAATGGAACTAAACCGCATGCGTTACATGGGGAGGAAAACCACGGAAACCTCCCACCGTTAGCCTGACGGTAATGATACTTTTAGAATGCATTTTAATTTATTTTACAACGGTCGTTTTACAACCGTACAGCAGCCGACCCAATTTTCGGGTTAAGGCTACTAAAGTTCAACTCCGTGGTTTTGTAAGTTTGAACCAAATTCAGAAGACAAGGGAACTCCTGAATCAAGTATTGGGAGGAATTTGCCTTTGCGTTACATGGAGAGTAAAACCACGAAAACCTTCCACGGTTAGCCTAGCGATAAGGAGATTCTTACTCATGATCCATCTACCACTGGGGATGTTTTATGTCAGCACTGTGGTCGGTGCATCCCAGATGCGGATTTTGTATCGACCAACCATTGCTGGGATTCGAATCCGGTTCACCTCATTGGAAGGAGAATGCTCTGGCTCTTTCGAATGTATTGCAAATTTTCTAAAGCATAATATGAATGTCAGCTAAAGGAAAAAGGAATAACAAATTTTTACCTTCGGAAATTGTAGACCGCTCAGCAGTACTGGAAGCCACCCGATTACCATTAGCACCACAGTATTTTCCAGTATTCATCAAGGGTTGCCTGACGTTTTTCTCTGGATGGAGAAGAATTATGTACAATTTTGGCGTAAAAAGGCAGAAAAGTGTCACGGTTGCACTAAGGCTAACTGTCACTGACATAGTGAAAACATTGATTTCATTATGGTCTGTTGTTGTAAAATACAAAGGTATGAAAGCTAACCAAACGATACAAGTGGTATACATTGTAAAACCAATAAACTTGGATTCATTAAATGCTTCTGGAATCTTCCTCGTGAGTATTGCATACACAGTGCAAATAAGAATTAATAACATTGGATATGCGAATGCTACAATGTAAGTAGCATCTATAGAAGCAGTACACACAAAGTGGCTCACGTCTCTAGATGGATGATAGTATATCGCCTTTGGTGGTTTCGCAATCATCCACACCACTGATAACACTATTTGACCACAGACAATTGCACCACAAATTAAAAGTTGTGATTGCGGGCTGATGAAAGACGGTTTCTTCTTAGTCTTCGCTCCTGATCTAAAAATCCTGTTGATGCGATCAGTTTTGGTTAAAACGGCACTGTACACAACTGTAAAGCAGAAACCTATACCAACCTTCTGTGCGCCGCATTTAATATCAGATGGTTTCAGCACTAGTAAAAAAGTTATTGCATAACAAAGCAATATACCCGCAAGAAGAACGTAGCTGAGTTCACGACCTGAGGCTTTCACAACTGGGGTGTTGTGGTGCTTCAAAAAAACAGCTACTACAAAAAGAGTCATGACTATACCCAGGGAAGAAAAAGTCATGATTCCAATGGCCCAATAACTGTCTAGCTGCATGTACTGTAAGGGAATTTCTTCGCAAACTGTATGGTTAATGTTTGGCAAGTAACCTTTTTTACAGTCTTGACAGGCTGTCTCATCGTGAATTATCTGGTACTTGGTGCAGTTGAAGCAGTGCCAGCAACAGTTGCTACCTTCTACGTACTTTTTTGCTTGACCAATCCCGCACGGCAGACTGCATGCAGACACTGGTATTGCCGATTTGTTCCATTTAAATCTGATGTCTTCTAAACTTAGAATCAATTCGCCATCTCTGTATTCTCCTACTCGTATCCACTTGTAATTTCCACGAGAAATCTGACGGAAGTGAATTATGTTGTAGCGTGCGGGACCATCCCCATTGTTTGAAAACTGAAATTCGTCACTGCTCAAACCTATGGAAATAATAAAATAGTCTGAATTTCTGACGTCCAGTACAGAAAAATTACGCATAAGAGTAGGAAAAATATTGTAGTTCAAATAAATTTAGAATTTCTTTTTTTTTCCTCTTTTTTTATGCATTAATATTTGCGAAAATTGCAACAACATGGAGAAGTTTCCAGAAATTAACTAACTTAATTCTGCATATTACTCCACTGAGAAAAGCAATTTGGTCAAAACTACTTGAATATGGTAAAATTTACCGTGTTTTTAGCTCGATGAGAACACCAAAAATGGATGATTTCAGCCGAATTGCCTTGAAAAGGATTCTGGTAAAATTGACGATAAAATATGGTTTAACAATACAAGATAAAATTTGGCAAAAGTAAACTTTTTAAATTTTATCAAGAAACCTTAGAGCATGGTATTAAAATCATTTATTCGGTAAAATTTTTTTTAGTTCTGTATTTCTTACTAAATGTGTGATAATTGGAACTATAATTTTGAAAAGCATAATTTTCAGTATACCGTAAGGATGTGAATGAAAAAATTACCTAATGAATGTTTTAAAAACCATATATTTCAGTTTTATTAACCAAAAATATGTTTGTTTTTTTCTCTAAAAATGCCATTACCATACAGTACAGTAATTATTTCGGAATTTTGTTTCTTCGTGGGCAAATAAATAAGCACAATGGTGGTACATGAGCTATCGCTTTGTAATTCTAATAATTTCCATGTTTTATCTCACTTTACATTTTATGCAAATTAGGTTTAATTTGCATAATTCTCTTCTGGTGTTGCAATTTTAAAAAATAAGATTCTTTGCAATTTAAAGTAGATTTCTGAAAAATAAATATTTAATTCAACATTTTTTTCTACAAAATATGTCAATTTCATTGAAATAATAACATAATAAGTATGTTACCGGAAAAGTTGCAATTCCAAAATTGCATACAATACCGACATTCGTCCGGAAAAGTATGAAATCATTAACCATGTCTGATATTAATGAAGGAATTGCATTAATGGCCATATAAAAAGCAAGCGAAGTATAAAATATGTTTATTTACCGTTATTATCAAGTACACACTAATTTATGGCTCTACACAATGATATAATTTTTAAGATAAAAATATCGTTTGCCTAGTCGAACTCGAGAAAGTTAAAAAAAAGGCTTAAAAAGAAGATATTGTTATCTTCCATTGGTGGCCAAATCAAAAGTATTAAAAAATAAGAAAAAATTAAATGAATGAAGAAAAAGCAAATCGCAATGATAAATATTTTTTCCCAACACTTTCATGTATCATATTTTGCCAACAGCACACTAGACAAAATTAATTAATTAATTATTTTAGTTTTTTTTATTTTCATTTTTAAATTTATTAAACAAAATACATTATTTAGCTTAATTTTTTTTAATTCTTTCATTTTTTACCTGTAATTCTCAATACTCTTATTTTATTTATTTTGTTATTGGCTTTTAATAGACATAAATGTTTTTTCAGCAAATTCAGGACGTAGCATTTAGATTCGTCCAGTTAAAAAAAATAAACTTGATGTAAAGAAACATGATATGCGTCATTTTAACTATTTTATTTGCGCAGTATATTAAAAATAAAATCTTTTATTCGGAAATTGTCTTTATTCTCATAAAAACTAAAATTTACAGAATTACTTTGAACTAAATCTGATGCCAGTGAATCAATCCTTAAATGGCATTCTTCAATATCGTTAAATAAAAAATTGAAGATAAACTTTTTCAGCATTTTTAAAACTCTTTTCATTTAAAATATTTTCCAAACAGAAAGATATCAAGACTACTTAACTATATATGACTCTTATATTACAAAATGCTTTAAGAAATATTTTGATAAGAAGCATTAAAGAACTAAAATGCAAAAGATTTGAAATTAGGCATGAATGCTTTTAACATAGAATTTAAAAGAACTCATATCGGATTTATCCTTTTCAATTTTATTATTTTGCAATAAATATTTTAATAAATATAATAAAAATATTGTAATGGTTTAATTTTTATTTTCAATCTCTCAGTTTTAATAATTATTGGCTTTCCACATTATTATGTCCAGCACTTCAATGTCATCTTTGACCAGCATGTTTTAATTAGGATTTGAATTTTGTTGGCATGGCGATGTGCCGTTAGTGATCCATTCATAGTATTTTCCTAAAGTGTGAGATTAATAATTTTTTCGATTTTATCTTACAAATGTTCCATAAGGTACAAGACTAGGGACATTCAGCCAAATAAAAAGCGCAGTATATATCATATTTCTCGAATTGGTCGATTACAACACCAGCAGCATGGCAGGGCGCAGTATCCAGTTGAAAATACTTCTCGTCACGTTGAAAAACCATCAACACGTTGTAAAAAAATTCATATCAATTTACGGTATAAGGTACACTATGGCAAATGAATACTCAAATTTCACGAAACTTTCTTTGCTTTTGACGAAATCGTTTCTTGATATATGCTCCAAGCGAGCATTTCATCAAAATGACAAAATAACTGTCATTTCTTCTGGAAAACAAATTTTGCTATTTTATTTATTCATTATTTTAAAAAAATAACAAATAAATAAAACTCATGGTGTCTAATGTATCAAATTTATATAATAAGAGCTTTGGCACTTTGGTTTTCAACATACAGCTGAGTCACTGTCACCCTAATAACACAAGAAAGACGCCTGGAACAAAGAGATTAATTCCACCTATGCCGGAGGCAGGATTCGAACCCGGGTTCTACCTGGCTCTAGGCCAATTCCTTGAGCCCTATACAGCGGATCCACGCATTTCGGTATTGTCTAGTCTTCATCCTGGTTTCGTAATTCTAGCTAACAATCTCCCACAATGCACTGCGATGAGGTTTCAAGTGAAGGAAACATTTTTGTCAGAAATTTGAAAGTTCCCCCTTTTTTCACATACCACATGATTTCGCAGCGAAATAATTCTCAGAATTGAAAAAATATAGCTCAAGCATTGCTGAATGGTCAAAAGTGACAGTTTTATTTATAAGAGTGTACCGCCACTTTGGGAGCATCATTCGTAAAATCCAACTAATCGTAAAATCCATTTCTAGCTATTAAATATTATACCTTGAGTCTTACATCAATGTTTATTCAATTGGAGTAGTTCTGTGATTTTTCGGTAATTATTACTGAAAAAATGTCGGTACATCAGATATTTTTCTTCCGTGACGTGTTCTGGTGTCCTAGATGACTAAATAATGTGATATAAGGATTTGTGAAGTAGGTTTAATTTAAGGTTAAGTAAATCGTTTAAAAAAATATTTTACTGAAGAATAATTTCAAAAAACAGCTTCCATTAAAAATACCAGATCATAATAAAGTGACCAGACAGTGTATTTTACACATATTAAATTAAAAGCAATAGCATTTTCGCTCTGTTTATAAATTTTTATTAGACTGAAAGCTATAATTTAAGGTTAAGTAAATCGTTTAAAAAATATTTTACTCAAGAATAATTTCATAAAATCAGCTTCCATTAAAATACCAGATCATAATAAAGTGACCAGACAGTGTATTTTACACGTATTAAATTAAAAGCAATAGTATTTTCGCTCTGTTTATAAATATTTATTAAACTAAAAGCAATAACATTTTCATTCTATTTATAAATTTTTATTTATACCATTCTTACCTTGGAATTTTACGTTCTTTAGATAACTAAGTAGTACAGCGCCGTCAATAGGATTCATATTTGGACAAAGACCTGGCCTACCCTCACAAAAATCAGCATGAAGATTTTTCAAAGCATAAGCAAAAGCTAAAACTGAGTCACTCACAAACTGTAACTGCTTCTCCGCTTCGTAGCCATTTTCAATTGATATCGTTTCATTACCAGAGCAATTACGACTGTAAGCATCATTGTAAGGAGTTTTTAAACTGCCCGGCCACCTGCAGCTGAAAAAGTGTTCCCAGAATTCCGTGAACCAAGGATTTCTTTTATTGCCTTCCACTGTCAGCCGCTGAAAATACTGATCAAACCCTTTTACGGGATGTGCCCGTGGCTGTACTGAAATGGTCCCCTCTACTTGTTGCTCGTTTCCGTCGAACACTAAAGATCTTGCGCTCCAACCGTCACTACCAATCCATGAGAATGCGCCAGTGCAGTTGTTTCGCCTAACTGCTCGCATTACACCTGCGACCTCTTGATCTGATCCAAAAATTATAACTCCTGCAAAATAATATAAATATCCTAAATTGTTTTGCATGATTACAAGATACTTATTAATAGTAACAAAAAATTTAACAATAAACTAAAATAAAAATTGAAAGATAAAAAAAACAACTGCACTGTAAAATGCAGAATTTAATTTATTATGGATCACATTAGCCTGAATTCAAATGTTCAGTTATAACTATACCTTACACATCATTTATGGTTATACCTACAGCTGGAGAAATACAACAATCTTTACTTAACGTGATAACCCCTTTATATTTTCTTAAACATGATGTTAAGCTGCAATAGAATAAATATCTACGATTTAAAGTGCAATTTTAAATAAAACATGGTACAATAACTATGATATAATTATTTATTTTTGTGCAATTCTATTTAATAAAATGGCTAAAATATCGGTAATTTATTCCATAGACGAGCTATCGAAAGGTGAAATGACGTCTGGTCATTCTGGGCAAGCAAGATCACTTCAATATCCTAAGATTATATAAGTTTTATATTTATATTACAATTGTATTTTTTACATATAAGTTTTCGTTAAAAAGTAAACATTGTACTTTTGCATAAAATAAAGAAAAATAATTATAAAAACTTTATTATCTGTTCATTAAATGTTATATCTAATTAACAAATGCATTGTAAATTAAAAATATCTTACTCAATACAAAAAAAATATTAAAATTACAAATATTTTTTTTCAGAATCAGTTTAGCCACTTCTCGAAAAGAATTTTTTTTTATATCCTCATGTGTTACTTTGACAAAAAAAACTACTTTAAATCATAAGAATTGGCAATAGAATATCTCAAGTGACCTAAGGCCTGCAAAATTATCGCCAGAATAAAACACACACGCTGGAAGACTTTTAAGAAATCAACTTCGAACACAGTAGATCTTCCTAATTCATCCGAGGGTTATCTCGATGACCATCCATTGTCATAGCTGTCATTTTCTCCTATTTTCTGCCGTAAAACCATATAAAAAATAGAGGCTCCCTACACCGCGGATGTATGAGATAACTTATGGGTGCTTAAGGAACAGGACCTCCTCCTCGGCCTTTTCATGAAATGCTGCTTTAAAGGAGAAGGAAAGATTCACTGAAGGCAAACTCATAAATAATGACTTACCCTTTGCACTTGGTTTAGCCATCAATTTTTGGACAATACTATCGTAATATGAATCTCCAGCTACTCCAGAGTCTTTGGTTAATCGTTCTTTAACTGCAATGCAAATTTCCCCTTTGGACAAGAGTTCTTCCAAAACAGTAAAAGCCTAAAACAATTCATTCCCTCATTATCTTATCCTTTTTAGTGTAAGCAATTTAACAGTTCATTCTTAATTAATGAGTTTAAATCGATGATAATTCATGAATATTTCCTTAATTTGTCTGAAATATTGAGTGGGACTTTATGAGATTTATTCATATTGAAATGTCAACGTCGCATAGGATCGTCTAAGAGAGTGGATTAAGGAGCATTTGTTAAAGATCGCGTTCAATGATGAGGTGAAAGAAGTGATTCTAAAAGAATATTAAATATTATGTGATTTGTAAATCTCAATTTGTATTCACAAGTCTAATCTCTCTCCCACACGCACTTTGGTTTTCCAATTTTATTTTAAAAATACTGTGATCAGCGGTCAGAAAAACTACATTATTTTTGTAGTTTACTACAACCACTTAGTTGCAAATGTAGCTATCTACAACTACAATGTAGCGGCTGCAAACTACTTTGGAATGGTAGCAACTTAATGAATTTAAGGAGACGAACTTTGCTGGTTTACTTAATTGAAACATTGTGTTCAAATGGTTTTGACATTGATCTACATTAAATATAAGGGAACAGTTAAGAATTCTTTATTCATATTTACATGAATCAATTTATAATTCTCATACATTTTTTTTTCCTAAGTTGTTCATCTAACCTTTCACTTTTTATGCCTTTTCCGACATCGAATCATTAATTTAAAAAAGGCGAAGCTATCAAAGACTTGCAATTTTTCGATTGTTTAATGCTCTTTTATTTCCTCTAAAATACATCAAAAATACGTGACCATCCTATGGAATAACATCCATGTTTCATAAGTCACGTGTGAAAGTGTGACCGAAGTGATTCATTATATACTTTTTATAATGGCTTTGTTTATATATTAGTCACACGTGATTTTAAGTGCGCAATTTCTATGAGCTGCAGCCATAGGGTTAATTTCATTGACGGACCCTGACAAGATTTGTAACTGTAAAATTCAAAAAATTAGTTACGTTAGAGCCGCATTACTGTTCTTAACTAACGTTAAAATTAGTTGTCCGGAATTACTACTGTTTTCTTGTATCGCACTACTCACTATACTACTTTTTTTTAAGAAAGTAGAACAATACGCTACAAACTACGTAAAAAAAGTAGCGAGACTGGAGTAGTTTCACAACTTATAGTGCTCTACATCGAACCACTGACTGTGACATGTTAGATTGGGGGTAAATGGCCTCACTAATTTTGGCTGCGTTGTATAACGATTATTCTCTCTAACTAATTCGAAGTCAATTATTTGTATATATATTTTTTTTCATTTTTTTAAATAATTAAGTTTATAACTCAAGCAAAAAGCACAATAATAGTTCTTTAAGAATTTATTTTTTAAGTATCTAACTGACCAGTTTTAACAGATTTTTTAAAAAAAATCTTAAAATAATATTTCTTACATTATTTATTTAAAAAATAATTATTAACTTATTATAATGAAAATTTCATAAGAGAACATACTAAGAAAACATATCGAGTACCTAAAAAGCAAGGAAAAGGGCTGCAGATTTGAAGTGATGCGCATCAGGACGAGTTTTTTGATGCAGATTTAGAATTTGAACAAGCAAAAATGACCGATACATTTGTTTTGGTTCGCAACTGGTGCTGTTTAATGAATGGATGCAAGAAATATTGCAAATTAAAAATGAGATACAAAATATTTAAAATAGATAAATATCAAGATATTAATGTAAGATTGAAATAATAATATTTGTGTTTCATATTTTTAAAAATCCATCTAATGACCTATTTAAAATGTGATCCCACCCCGGCGTAGTAGGCTAAGCGTATAGGGCTGAATTTTGCGTAAAAGAAACTTAGTCATTCTCAGTTTTAAAGCCCATGTCAATTTAGATCCTTTGACATAATTCTATAACTTATTTTACCTGTATTCCATAAGTAGACTCTTCATACAGAATCGAAACATATGTCCAATTCAACCTGTGAATTATTTGCACCATTGCATCTGCCTGATTTGTATCTGATGGAACAGTTCTCAAGAAGTATTCAAATCGCTGTTTGTTGCTCAGCTCTGGACTCGTGGAAAAGAAACTGATCTGAAATTCCAATGAGATAATTAGCTTTCAAAATAAGGAATTACAAGTCTTATAAATTGTTTCGATTATTCCGACGTCAGATGGCTGCATTCATCCTAAAATTTTTAATTTTAGCTTTTCAAAGAGAATCTTTAATTATAACTGTGTCCTTCCAGCATTTTTTTCCTAGAACACAATTTAGGACTATAATTTGACAATGTGACATTACTTACATATATTTTATTATTTTTAATTAATTTTTTGTTTTTGAATAATAATTAAATGTAGATAAGTCATTCTTGCAAGTTTTACACAGCTCTACTGCTTTTTTCGGTGCAAATTTAAACAGAAAATTCTTGAAACTAGATTTTTCAAACTGTTTGAATATGTAATCATTCTAATACCTGTAATAAATGTGAAATTTTAAAAACATATTTCAGCTAAATTGATTATAATTTAGAGCATAATATTTTTCTCGCCAACGAAAGAATTTTTTTTTTTAAAAAAAAGTCATTCGTTTGATAACTTATCAAGTGACTTAGGGGGGAAAATCTATTGAAAAATTTATTTTTCAACTATTACTAAATAAAATAATAAAGAGTGATAAATCCTTAAGAAAGGGTATTTTTTGCGTGAAATCATTTTGGGACAAAAAAAATTTATAATTTTGTGCAAAATATTTTCAATACATTTAAAAAGTTCTCGATATATACGCAAGAAGCAAAATTCGGGTTCAAACTTTGAACCGATTTCCTGGCCATATTTCTAAGATTGCCTCTACCCCTTATAATTTAAGGGTCAGCAATCCAAATCAATAGAAAAACGGTCTTTTTTATTTAGGGAAAGTACGTTTTAGTGTCTGATTCTAAAAATATCCTCCGCACCTCCCTGAAACATTAAGATTGAGCCTTAATGCGTGAAGATCAGATCATTAGATCAAAAGTTGTTTAGTGAGGTGCATTTAATTTTGTGCACCATACAATGATAACAATTTCGTAATAATTGCTCATATTCTAAAATAGATTAATCAATTTTTTTAATTTTATAATTCAATTCTTCCTTTCGAAATTATTTAATAATTTTCTATCTTGACATATGTTTCTTGTTGACATATGAATAATTTTCTATCTTCACATATGACTTGAGATAAAATTAGAATAACCAAACATTATTAACACTTTAAAATTTTAATCCAAGCTCTGCGCTACATTTAATGAAACGGGAAACAATACTGAAGCAAGTAATTGTTTGTAACACTTTTTACTAAACATCATCATTGGGAATCTCAAATAAGCTATGGGTGAATATTATTAAAACAAACTTTCAGTTCATTATTACAAATTATGAAATTAAAAACCATTTAGTAACGCACTACTTTGACGACATTTTTCTATTATGTCTAAATATTTATTACAAGTAATCCAGTTTTACGATAAAATATTAAACGTTTATGTTAAAAACATTTTATTGCCTTTAAAGCAATAAAATGCATGCAGTCAGTCAAGCACCGGAAACTCTTTGCACGTATGCTATTTCAATTTGAATAAACGCCTAAACTATTTCCAGTAACATTTACAGAAAATGTAGTACAAACTTAAAATCACGACGGGGCGTTTAAATGGCGAGAAGGGAAACTTTGAGAAACATTTAAGAGCAATTAACTCTTTCCATTAAATATCAGGCTGTTAAACCCATTTCTACACATCGAAATTGGAATTCTCTTACTGTAGACATTCTAGAATATGTCGGTAAAATTTTGTCGCTAATTACAATTTTATTCTGACATTTTAATATAATAAATTGCTATTAAAATAAATATATATTAGAGCAAATGAAGTTTTAATATTATAACTAATTAAATATCTCAAATATGGTTAAAATATTATTATATGATTTGTATATATATATATATATATATATATATATATATATATATATATATATATATATATATATATATATATACGCAATAGAATTTACAAGCAGGTGATTGCAAAGAAAGCTAAGAAATAGAAAAGCATGTCGGCATTAAAATTTAATTAGGAAGAGGATTTTGGCGTAACAGTTTAATATAAATACTGTGAAGATAGATTTATATTGAAACGCAATCTGTTGTACCTTATCACCAGGAAGAAGGTTGAGGCCATTTTGACCCCTCGTGTTTTTCATTGCTCTGTCATTCAAAAAAAGACTTACTGAATGTTTTGAGCTGATTTCTGACTTTTCGTTATTTGATCCAATTTAAATGCCTACTGTGTGTTAGCCTCACAAGAACTCATAGATAGCACCTTATATCCATAATGATGGGAAGTTCCAGACTGGCCAATAAGTTATTTTAGTAAGTACACCATAACCCCAGATAGGTCATTATTTAAAATACCCAAATTTAAAAAAAAAAAAAAAAAACATTAGTATTTCAGCATAGTTTCAACTATTATTTATATAGAATAGAAACTCAATTATCTAAGAAACTAATGTATAAGTAAAATTTAAATGTCAGTATTCAGTTCAATCAAATATTTTCGTTAATCAAATTGAAAAGTATACCATAAAATTAGGATGACTTAGTCTCTAATACATTTCTTATTAAATTAATTATGATTATATTTTAAAATTTTTGATGTCTGATTGATGAATACTCCAACAAACTGGGAAGAGCCAGATTGACCCCTTCAGGTATACAGCAAGCCCCCAATTCCCTTCAGGTATACAGCAAAGTTCAGTCTTTAAAGTGTTAATCACAACTAGTTTATAAGAAAAACCTCATAAATAGCAAAAAAATTGCGATTTATATTTTTATATTATATTAAAGGCATTAAAAAGAAATAAAGATTATTTTAAGGAATTTATTGGTTCTAAAAAAAGAATTTGAATGAACTGACAAAATTCACATAGAATTTATACTTTGTATAAAAATGAAAAAGTAGTTTGTGTCAAATACTATATCTGTAAAATTTAACTAAATTTAAATCAGAATTTAACTTAAATTTAAAATTTCACTCTCTCTCCTGCAAAAGTACTAATGAAAATTGTCAATGCTATATTCTACAATCTGTAAACAATATCAAATATTTAGGACTATATATCGATTCTAATTTAAAATGGAAAACACATATTAACAATTTAGTTAAAAAATTGCGTTTCGTTTTAGTTAAATTTTATCACCTTAAGAATAAAATTCATTTTAATTTTGTGAAAGCACTCTATTACTCCTGGTTTTATTCTTTAATTAATTATGGTGCGATAATATATGGCGGTGAATATAAAACTAATTTACTTCCCTTAATCTCAGTTCAGAATAAATGCTTCAAGATTATTAATTCTCTAAATATAAATAATTCAAGTGTAACTACTACCAATATATATACAAGAATTAACCTATTACCATTTCGCCATAATGTATTTTTTCGTATTTTACTCTATTTACACAACAATAAATTAATATGCAAATTAAAAACTAATGTGTCTGAAAGGAGACCAACTGAAATGTATGAGATTCCCTTCTTTACAAAAGAAATTTCACGAAAACAGTTTTTTTACTTAGCACCTAAATTATATAATAAATTACCATTTCAGTTGCAAAACATCAAAATATATTCTTCTTTTAAGCGTGCTTTATTTCAATTTGTGATGAACATTGACGATTTAGATCTCTATTTTTCACTTTAAAGGAAGCATTTGATTTTTTATACCAGTCTTGTGCCAATCCAAATGAATTTCTTATGTTACCTTTGTTATTTTTTTATTTATTTATTTATTTTTTATATATATAGTTTCATGCATTTTTTTTGTTTTCTATTATTACAGTGTTCAACAATATATGACGTCTTATGATGAGCAAAATAATTTATGATTGTATTTTTTTTTTTTTTTTTTTTTTAAAATTTCTATTTTAAATTTATTGTATTACTTTTCTTTGTCGCCTGGACAGGGTTTTCCTCTTGACGACGAATATATATTCTTTGTATTTATGTGTTTTTGTTCTCAATAAAGTTATATTTGTTTGTTAAAAAAAAAAAAAAAAAAAAAAAAAAAAATTTCATTTGTTTCTCGATGTATGTGCTTTATATTTTTCACTTTATATTAAACCGAATACGAAAATTTAAGTAAAATATTGGAATGTATTCAACTGCTAAAAAGTTTCAAATGCGTTCACATTTGGAAAGCTAAAAGCTTTTCCAAATGTGGTATAATATATGTACACATTTAAATTTTGTCTTTACTTCAGGCGCACGATGATGAGAATGGAAATATTTATATTGATCAAAAATGTAGAATTTATGCAAGCTTTTTTCTTACAATATATCAATACACTTGTTTTTTTTCATAAAATGTTCAAATATCGTCTGCAGCAAAAAAATGACTCTTAAACATAAGAGAAAAATATTTTTATTTTAAATATCGAGTTTTAAATCTAGAATATACAATTTTGGTGTATTTGCTGAACAAGAGAAAATATATTTTCCTATTTCTGAAAAAAATATGACTTAAATATAAGCATTCACGCAAAATATTATAAATGTAAGCAATTTATAAATTGTTGATTTTATAATTTTATTTGCAAATATTTAAAGCAGTTTATTTATGTGATATTCTTGAAATGTTGAGGAAAATAAACATTTTCTGTTGTCAGTTAACTTTAGATAAATCTTTAAATCAGTTTACTGTAATAGATTTCCTAAATTATATTTACTAATATTTGGAACTTTACTAATATTTGGAAGGTTGGTCGTTCTTAGGAGTTATCGCCTTCAAAATGTTATCGAAAGTACAAGATATTTCGCAAACGATTTTAATATTTGTCAGTGCAATTTTCTTGGATCGTTAAAGCCACTTGTGTTGATGTTAAGAAAATCAGATCGATGATTAAAATTTAGCATCAATAAAAATGATCTCAACTGATACAATTATGTGTAAAAACAAATTTACCAATTTTGAATGATGGAAAAATTTTAAATAAATAAACAACTATGCTTTTTGTTTATGTTTGCATTTAAAATTATGTCAAAAAAATTATTAGTTTTAAAAGATGAGAAGAGTTTTGTTTGTTTAGGATGCTTATTTTTTCCTAAAAAATTTTTTTTTTCTAATTTAACTCTCAACTTTAAAAATAAATAATTGGTAGCATCGTAATTTATTACACTATGACTGCAACATGAGGTTGTAGATTTTTTTCAGAAAACGTCAAAAAGTGCTCTTTAAATGATATTGCAGAGCCTTCCACGAATAATTTTAATTTATTTATTTGTTTTGTTACTATTTTTTGTTTTGATATTTTTTCGCGTTTCCTAATTTTACCTTCTCCGTACTGGTGCTCAGATTTACACAATCAATGGGAGAGCATTTGATGGTCTCTGCTAAAGGTTTACTTCAATGCAAAGTCCATGGAACGTCCAAAAAGTAATCGAAAATAGAGGAGGTCTTTCCTGGAGGTTTCACTGTACTGATTCTGAGGCGATTCCGATTACATTAATAAATTTGATTGCATATACTAATGCTGTATCATAAACTATAATTTTAATTACTAACGCAACTATTGTAATAGTTTTCTAATTTGCATTCTTAGAACTACTATGGATGTGGTTAAGGCCCTGGACTGTCATTGTGAAGAACTGGGGTTCGATCTCCAGTGGAGTCTTGAAGCCCTCCACATCTTCAGATCGATGGGTACAAGCTTACTTGGAAAGTAACGTTGACCTGTGCGTAATGTTTGACCACACTATCACAATCATGTCGTTGGTCACGAAATTCTGGAGCCTTTACCTCCACCTGGCCCACAACGGGTTGTTTAGAGAGTATTTTTATGCTTTATTACTGCTATGAGTCATGAGATTCTTGTTGTTTAACCGCTTAGTAGATGTTACTGCTTTGGATTGGTGTTTTATCCTCGCGGTGGTTTGAAGTTGAACCAACTTTAGATAATTGGTTTCAGCTTAGCTAGAAGTAAAGGTAGTCAATATTCCCTCCAAATTTCATCATGCCATTTGTCAAAACCTTCATAACCACTGTAGTTACCCATTTAAGCACTTAGAATTGGGGCATTGAAAATTATTAATTATTTAAGTGAAAAAATTATTTAAAAATTATTTAAGTGATTTTTGCGTAATGGGGATTACGTGTTGAAAATATTATGCGACTGAACTAAATGTTAAATTTGCATTTCTAATGCTTATTATTTCCCTTATCAAAAGTAAGCAAGGAATATAAGTAAAAGTATCATTTGCCAAATAAAGTAAGTTTATATCCAGACTGTCAATCCGAAAAGCCACTCTGAAAAAAGTCATATATTCGCTTTCCTTGTTTCTCTCATGGCAATATAAAATTTTACAAATTTTTGTCATTACAAAAGTTTTTAAATTGAAATACCAGATTTTTCCCAACATCAGAAATGTTATAAATAACACATTTTTAAAATAATACATTCCCAAAATAATACACACAAGAATTAGTTTAAAGACTATTTATCTAACAATGTATATTATTTTTCAAAAAAATTTTCGTCTTTCAGTTTTTTAAAATTCGAAAGATATTTTTTACTGTAAAATTTTAAAAAAAAATTTACATTTATATGACACCATTTTTTGGTATACTCCATTTACTTTATGTGTAGTTTACTGTGTTACTTTATGTATAGACCATCTCTGAATGATAGATATTTAAAAGCACCCCACTGTGGCGTCACAGTTTATTTTCTAAAGCTTTTTCGTGCCTTAGTCACAGTAGAGCCAACTGTTTACTTTTACATTAAACGTTAGTTTAAATAATGAACAATCTGCCCTTTTTTGTGCCTGAAAAACTTGCTTCTGTTTATTCTATTTACACTGAATTCTGTTGCATGATAAATTCTAATCAAAACAGGAAAAAATCTATACTTTCAGTATGAAGCACTTATGCAGTAACTGTAAGAAATAACAAATGCCCGTATTAGTTCTTCTATTAGTTTAAAATAATTATTGATTTAGCTCAAGTATATACATTCTAATTAGCAAATAAATAAATTTGAGAACAGGAAAAATTGAGAAATTCACTGTTATATAGTTTTTCTTACTTAGACAATATTTATGAATCATACTATAATAATCACTCTAATTAGAAGCATGAAATAATCATATTTCATTCTTTACCAGTTTCTTATTTGATATTGTATATAACGTACTGTCAGTGTGCAAAATATTTAATCCTATTATACTTTGAAAGTCTGTTTTCAGCAATGTATACATTCTCAGATTTCTAACATTTCCGTTAACATATACCAAATTCTTATATTATTGTCAAGTGGAACATGAGAAAACTTATTCAGAAGAATATGAATTTAAACCTGGATCAAAATATTAAAAAAATTCTTACCTGGGGAATCTTAAACAAACGCAATAAATTTGCCACTTGAATCGAAGTAACACTTGAAGCAGCCCCAAGCACTCCCGAAATTCTTTTATGCCTGATACTTGGTGCTGAACCATCTGGACATCTGTAAGTGCCATCGTATATATTGCTTATTGAGCCTGCAATAAAACAATACCAATAAGAGAAACATTTTTCAACAATTTCTTTTTGCTGAATCTTGTAAATAAAAATGTTTTTGAAACTTTCAAGGTTTATAAGTATCATTGTAAAAACTGTTTTTTTTTTCTGTAACATATACCGTTAGTTCTTTAGATATATATAATTGAAAAATGAATTAAAAGGCTTCACCGAAAATATTTTTATAGTGAAATAATAGCAGAGTAATAAAACTTATTTACTGTTTTGTATAAACTTGTGTAGAATTTGTTCAATATAAACGATTTTAGAACCTTAATCATAATATATGTTTTATTAAATTTTCCGTTGCAATACATTTCCATTCCCGTTATTGAATTGAAGACAAATTAATTCTTTTTTTTTTACTACAAAGTTTGTTACTTTACTATATCCAGTTGCTAAAGAATAATGCCATGTTCAGTAGCTGAAACCTTTTTAATTTCCTTTTTCCTTCAAAATGATGTCCTACAGAAATCTGAATAAATCACTGAATCGTCGAGTTGAATTACAGTAATCGTTGTATTAAAAGTTTGAAAAAAATTTATTATTGGAACTAAATATTGCCTAAAGATACTGAACGAATGAAAAGTTTGCTTTTGTAACGATACTGTTTATTTTTGGAATGATAATGTTTGTTTTTGGAATGGCATTGTTTGTGTTGGCGTTATAACAGGAGAATAGAAATGCGTGTATAATAGCATTTTCCTACTTTCAGGACTCCTTATTTTTCTGAACAGTTTCGATAATGGAAAAAGTGCTGTGGCTCAGGGGATTGAGAGCTCTCCAACTAATGGGTATCCCGGGTGGTGTACCAGGCGTGGCTGATTAATACGAATGATGCTCCCATCTCGCACCAGTCACAGTGCTGACGTAAAATATCTCTAGTGTCAGACGGATCATAGATTATAATCCCACTGCCGTCGGGCTAATCGTGGTAGATTTCCATTGTTTTCCTTTCCACATAACGCAAATTCTAGATAGTTCCATCAAAAAAGTCCTCCACGAAGGCAAATTTCTCCCGAAACTTGATCCAGGAGTTCACTTGTCATTTGAATTGGGTTCAAATTTACAAGGTTATGGATATGAACATTGATAATCGTAAACTCAATATTAGATCAGCTGTTCAAGGACAGTTATAAAATAAAATAAAATTAAGTAAGTATGAGCCACATTGGCAGAGAGGATAGAGTGCTCTCCAATGAAGTGACAGAGGTTTAATACGTTGTCTCGCACATCCGAATTCTGCCCCCAACTTGCGCAGTGTTAACATAAGAGCATCATCAGTAGGAGACGGGATATTGTTTAGATTAACCCTACCATTGGGATCAGATTTTCGTGGTCTTTCTTTCTTTTTTTAGTCCATACAAATGTCCACTGTGAGGGTTAATTTGTCCCAATGTTTTATTCAGGAGTTCCCTTATCTTGCGAATTGAGTTTAATTTTACAAAACTACGGAATAGAACAATGACAGGCATAAACCCAAACCGGGTCAACTGTTCAAATTTAAAAAATGTTCAAAATTTAAGTAAGTAAGCTTATTATTTCGAATTATCTTCATTGAATGAATTTCGGAAGAGTTATCTTTGATACAAGTCCATTTGACTCATCAGCAATTAACAAAAACGCTATTTTGTCTGTCGTTGTTAACAGCCGACCAAATTTAAATTTACGACTACTAATATGCAACGCTGTTGCCCTGTAATTTTGAACCTAATCTAGATGACGAAGAAACTCCTGAGAGAAATTTGATTTCGTGGAGGATTTTTTTGAGGGAATTAACTAGCATTTGCGTTACTTGGAGAGGAAAACCCCGAAAGCATCCCACGGTTATCCTGCCTGCTAGGGACTCTTACCCGTGATCAGCCATGATCACCCATGATCAGTCTATCACTGAGGATATTTTATGACAGAACTGTAGTCGTTGCGAGCCGAATAGCTACCTCTGGGATTCGAACATCTTGCCAACTTTGAAAACATTAAATAGCATATTTTGAAGTTTAAAATTCCACATTGTAATAGTATACTTTCAGACTAGTTAATTTATTGTACTTTAAAACCTTTGTGCATTTAAGATAATTTCATTCAAAAACTTGCATTTTAAAGTTGAATTTCCCATAAGCATTTTTAAAGTTAATCTCAAGCAAGTCAGCTTACTTCTTTGATAAGAATTCCATTGTGAAAAATTCAGATAAAAAAAATTGACATTCCTTTGTAAACATTTAAATTCGCGATTGTTGTTATTTCCAGTACAAGAACATAGGCCTCTAAATAATGTTAAAAAATCATGTATTAAGGTGAAAAAATAATTGAATCACACTATGGCTTGGACTAATTATAACAGATAAATTACACAACATTACTCGCTATCTAATTAACTTGGTAAAAAAAATATTGCACTTGAAAAATAATACAATATTAAATTTCAAGTTTTAGGTACTCATTTCTATGTCTAACTCATTTTTACCTTAAATATTAATCTAATGTCTTATTACTCTTCGCAATTATTGTATCAAGTATCATAGATTCCGAGAATTTTGTTTTGTTGTAGCATAATTTTCACTATGCATAAGCCAAAATTTCATTGATAACTCCGAAAAACAACTAAATCACGTAATGGTTCCTATATGAGTTTCAACATGACCTAGTAAATATATATCTATATAAATCATATTATAGTTCGTTACCCTACGTATACCCAATTTATTACGCATTTCGATCTTGTATTAATATTATTTGTTTAATCTGTATCTGTATATTCTGTATCTGTATCATTTGTATTCATATCTAAACAATGGCGAATTAAGAGTCACTTTCTCTAATGTAGAAATCCTAATAAGAATGTATTATTCCCAATACCAAACCCCATGTATAATCAATGTAAATTTAAAAAATCAGCAAATGATTTATCAAACACAACTGTATAATTTATAATTGTGCAACTATTCGACACTATATCAGAGCAATAATACAGGAACAATAGCCTCCTCACCATATAAGCAGCTATTTATTGTCACTATATTGTAAATGAAGCACTTTGATAGAACAGTCGATGAAGCATTTCGGTCGGTTAAGGCGACGCTCAAACAACTTTTTGGAGAGCGAGTTCGATCTCGATGGCAGACTAAGCAACAGGTGAATATGCGTAGCAAGGTTACATTAGTCTGCAGCAGCTGAAAGTCGTCTCATGGGTCGTGGTAGGGAAGTTGGAGAGAGAAATACCATCTCGGGTGTTGTCCACGTTATTTGACCAGGGTCAACCACTTCAATTGAAAAATTGCAATATTTTTTTTTTTACAAAAAATATAAAATTATTATTTTTAAGAATTACAAGCAAGTTACACATACTTTTAGAATACCAGAAAATTTTTGGTAATCGTAATTTTCCTCGAACTTGAAAGTATTGAATATATATTTTTATATGATTTTTACATATGAATCTTAACAATCATTCTTATATCATGATAACTTCCTGCATCGAATACTCCGAAATATTTAAATGTGCTGTATTCGATAGCAAAATAATGCGACTAAGGATTGTTTTCGAAACATTACATAAATAAGACATTGAAAATTTACAGCATACAATTCAAGCCGGTTCAATACAATTATACAACAGAAATTTCATTGCCTCAACTAATGAAGCCAATTAGATCCTTCCATCAGCATACATATTATAGGGCTGATCTGTCACATTCATGACCGACAGAGTTCAAGTCCCAACGTTGACTCCACAATATTTATCCATTATCTTAAACGCATGAAAATTTTCTAGTCTCTCGTACTTTCCAATGCTCAATACCTAACGAAAATTCTAGCTCCTATGTCCAGTTAAATTGTTATTTCCTTGTTTTAGCAAATAAAAGTCTTAAAATTACTTTTTATATCTGGCAGCTAACTCTACCGAACTAGAACGGAATCTAGTCTAGTTTTTATTTTTGGAATTTATTTTTGATTCAGGCGCAGGTTTCAAATAAATAAGCTAAGTTAGATCTTTGTTGAAATGAATCCAAAAAAGTACTATTAAAACTTTGCTAATGGTTATAGATGGAAATTTAGTTATTTTATGGTCTGAATTAAGTTGCTCGAGGGAGAATACTGATGCCTCGATACGTTTATTCAAATGTTATCAGAAAAAATATGCATTTTCGTAATTTATATTATTTATGTAATTTGTATAATTTTTTTTTATTTCTTTTTTTCTTGGTATTTTACTTTAATAATTTTTATGAAAAAAATAAAACATAGCCGAAATATTCATTGCGTAAAGAATAATTAAGTGGTGATAAATTATATATATATATATATATATATATATATATATATATATATATATATATATATATATATATATATATATATATATATATATATATATATTATATTGTTAAAAGTAGTTTTTTTTCTTAATTCTGATGAATTTGCCGTTTTTAAATCTAATCGTTATCATTAATACTCAAAATGCCGAAATTAATTTTAATATAATTAATTTTCCAAACTTTTTGACTAGCTTAAATTTAATATATTCTTCAAAAAATTTTCCCAGTAATAACAATCTTTTTCATACCAACTGGAGAGAAACTTGATTTTTTTTAATATGATAAAATAATTACGAAATATTAATAAGACCATTGACCGATCTAGAGCATATTTCAGTTGAGACTATTAAGCTTTAGAAAAGTGGATCATTTCGGAAAATTTATTAAATTCTTCTGGAATTCTCAGATCGTTAAATACAATCGGTATAAAATATTTTTTTATGTTAAGTAAAATTTGATAAAATCCTTTCGTAGGCAGAATATAAATGCAAACAAGTAAACAAGGGGCAAAGCCTCTTTAAATTATGTAGATCTACTTTTAATTTTTGCAATACATGCGATACACAATATCACAATAATTTATTCATTGTGTCTATGATTTGTACTTTTTTTAAAAATTCATTTTAGAGATTTCTTATAGAATAATTGAACCTCGTACCTGGTAGGTACGAGTTAAAAAAGTAAAAACTAAAATTTTTGAAAATTTCAATTAAAACGGTTTCACGACCCATACAGTTTCACGTAAAATGTATGCTGACTGCATTATTTTCCATGACAAAGAATTGAAAGATTTAGTTATTTCAGAATTTTAAACCATAACAAAAAACGTTAAGGTAATTGTGAGGTTTTCTATGAGGTTGTATTGAGTTGTCAAGGTTAATTTTAGGTTTATTTGAAGTTGATTTCAGAAACAACATTGAAAAAATCGACCTCTCAAGGTGTATGAAGTCGTTTCAGTCCCACTTGAGGTTATTATGAGGTTGATGGAGATCTACTTTAGAGCAACCTGCTTAGGGAGATAGTTTTTGAGGTGTACTGATTATTTTTTTTCACTTCAAGCAAAATAGTTGAGTTGTAAAAAATATAACTCTATCTGAACTAAAATTATTTCTGAGATTGTTTATGTATTTGGGGTTGTTTCTGTGACGTGTGAATGAGGTTGAAATTGATGTTTAATAATGCGGTTACTTTTGGTGTAAAACATAACCTCATTTTTTTCCTTAGGTGCATTTTTTATTTTGTTTTATTCATAGTTGAGGTTGTTATGAGGTTGATGGAGATCTACTTTAGAGCAACCAGAGGTTGTTTTTGAGGTGTACGGATGATTTTTTATACAGTTCAAGCAAAAATATATATTTGAGGCGAGAATTATTTAACTCAATCTAAACTAAAATTATTTCTGAGATATATATGAGCTTAATTTTGCGAGGTGTAAATGAGGATGAAATTGAAGTTTATTAGTGTGGATATTTTTGGTGCAAAACATAACCTCATTTTCGACCTAAGGTGTATTTTTTACATCTGTCAACCTCAAACCAACCCCCAAAACATTTTAATTTTTTATAAGGGGATGCTCAAACTAGAGAATAGTCACATTTAAAAAAAAATTATTTAAAATATTAATTTAAAATAATTTAATATTTGAAATATTAATTTAAAATAAATTTTTATTTGAAATATTAATTTAAAGTAAATTTTTATTTACAATATTAATTTGAAAAATCTATTGCGGAAAGTGTTTATTTGAATAACGAAATGGTTTTAGATGCCTTTTCTGATTCCTAATAAAACGTTGCATTTACGTTTTCGAGACAATTTTAACAGTAAAAATACATCGATGAACATTCAAAATGATTCAAAGGGTGATTATTCAAATTTTTAAAATACTTTCGAGTAGAAAATTCAAAATGGCATAAACGTGGGTAAGAAGTAGGAATCGATTGGATTAAAAGCCTGGAATACGAAGTTACGAATGTTGTTTTTTTTTCCTAACTTCAACTAAAAGTTGAAAGCTTAAAACTTCTTTCTTCTTTATTGAGGAAAAACTTCTTTCGATTGTAATATTTTATGAAAAAAAGGAGGACATTATTTTTCGCAAAATATTTTATTGTCCAAAAACGTAATTTTTGTCATATCACTTCCTAGGTAAGGTAAGGTGACCAAGCGAAGTGTGTCAGATGACGAACACATAATATTATAAATCAGGGCGTAATCGTATAATTTCGAAGGTGCACAAAAATTAATTCCCTTAGGTGCACAATGAAAAATACTTAGATATCTCTAAAAATACAATAGCTATTTACCCAAAATGAAATAGGTATTTAGAATATTATAAGTAAAAATTCATAAAAACCATGAATTTATAAACGAAAATTTGCATTAGATTTAGAATTTATCGCTTGTTTCGTTATCATTCCTACTTTGAGAAAGATATTTACGAATAGATTATTATAGGTTTTTCACAGAACCTATGAATTTCGAGTCCTTTTAACCCAGGTCACCATTTTGGATTTAAAATTGTTTAATTATGTGAACTCAAAACCTTAAATAAACTCAAAATATAAAATTTTTAGCCGTGATAGTTGTATTTTAAGATCATGGAAAGGCAAAAAAAATTACCTGGGTAGTCGGTTAAGTATTTTTGTCGTATTGGTAAGTAAGTATTATGGAGAGAGGATTTTTTTCAGGTCTTGGTTTCTGCGGTTAAAAAATATTTCTTTCTATGCAGAATGACATTCTGGACAATAATGCTCACCCTAATCTACAGTTATATTTCGGATATATTTTCAACTCTTAAATAATATATAACTTCTCTTCCTGCATTATAACTACTCCATTCACACATAGGGACTTCACAACCATGGTTTGACAAAATGTCTGTTCAAAAACAGAACTGATCTCAAAGCCCCATCTAAATCCCATAGAAAACCTTCGAGACGAATTAGAATCAGTAGCCAATTAAATCCTCCACCCTCAGAACCGGTACTCAATTTACTTTGCAAGCAACGCCACACATGGGTCAGTCAATAATGTTTGACCCACACGCATGACGTCGCTGGCAGGTATCCCATTAATTCTGTTCTGAAAATTGATTCAGCGTGTTAATAAACTCAAGCCATAAACATGTAACGTTAACACGCCATGCTTAACTTCGAGATTCAACAAAACCATTTGATTAGTTGCAAGCTGTTCTCAATTAAAATGCGAAGTCCGGAATTTAATTCTTATGATCACCTGTCAAAAACTGGTGAATTTTCTCCCCAGACTTATGCAAGCCATCCATACAGGGAAAAAGAATATTAAAATATTTCTCAGAGTTCAGACCATTAGGTATTCGCGATCGCAACGCTCGAGTACGCCCTCTATCGGGAGCCTGTAAATATCAGACATTAATTTATCACAGTTTCATTTAGTTCCATCAAAGTCATCGGCCATGACAGACGCCATTTTCTTAGCAGCAAAAAAAAATCAAAATTTCCCTAAGGAACAGCTGAAGAACTTGAAAAAACTAACCAGAACATGCCGAACATTGAGGCAGAACACACCAAGCATTTGAAGAACAATTTCTTAATAATTTTTACCTTTCTATTACCAACAACATAACTTACAATTTCATGATCACTTGCTGTTACAGATGTGTATATTGCGGTAAAATAATTTTTTCTGTCTTCAATTCATTACAAATTAAAATGAAGTCAACATTGCTTTCGTCATTCCAATAAAGAAACGTGAATTCAGAACGTCAAGTACTGCAATAGTTATAGAATTCTTCTTTATTTTAGAACAGTATATATTTCTGTATCTATATAATTCGGAAAACAACAATAAAGAATCAACCAAAATACTTGAAATAGTGTCATTTATTTTGTACTGATGATTAATACATTTTTTATCGTTTTCTTGGTAAGTATTTCTTAGTTTTGAAAGAATAGATAATTTCAACTAGAATTCAGCTGTTCTGTTTTTAAGCTACATATTCAAATTCATATCGAGATCTTACAATTATAAAATTTTGATGTGTGGTATGTTATCTAAAAGTAATAAAGGGATAATCTATGCACATATTATTTGAAAATAAAACTTTCGAACGAAGAACATTTCATTTGGAACTCTACGGATTTATAAAGAAGGTAAGTGTTATGATTTTTAAAATAAAAAATTAGCTTGTAAAACTTTTTTTTCTTATTTGATGATAGTTTTCTACAGAATGGTTTCTTACGTCTGATTAAGAGCTAAAAGAAAAGAAACTATATGAAAGTTTTTATTTCAAAGTAAAGAATTCTTAAAATCATTTTTTATCCTAAGAATTCTTTATTTTCCGTTTTATAGTTTATAATTTTTTGGTAAAAATTGTTGTCAAAATACTTTTTTTGAAAACATAAATGGTATAACATTATGTGTTTATGTATACTTCATGCATATTCTAATGTTTCAAGTAAGATGATTTAGAAAAGTATGTATAAAAATTCGGTACTTATGTATTAACGCCACAACAGCTACAGATTTGGCTGGTTTTAAGTGCCGCCAATCTACACCTAAAATTTTTGTGACAAATCATAAAACGAATCACTTTATTTAAAATCAAAGTAGTTTATCGGATTTCGGTGGACAATGGGCAAAATATTTCGCTCCAGAAAAAATAAAATTGCATCTTGTTCTATTTTTGGCAAACGCATTTTCGTAGCACTAAAAAATGGTAACAAAAATCGAAAAACAAATCATTTTGGAATTCTTCTGATTTATAAAGCAGGTAAGTATTAATTTTTATAAAATAAAAAATTTTACTTTTAAGTAGTTTTTTTCTTGATGATAGTTTTCTATAGAATGGTTTTCTACGTCCGATTATGAATCAAAAAAGAAAAACATGAAAGTTGTTTATTTCAATATAAGGAATTTTTAGAATAGTTTTTTTTTTTTTTTTTTTTTTTTTTTGTCGTAAGCATTCTTTACTTTACGTTTTTCAGTTTCTAAATAATGATTTTTATTAAAACTTGAAATTTTTTGATAAAATTACTTGTCAAAAAACTTTATTTACAAAATTGAATCTCATAAAATTATGAGGCTTATGTATACTTTTTGTTCATTTTAATGTTTGAAGTAATATGATTCTTGAAACTATGGAATGTAAAGTTTAAATAGGCCTTTCAGGTTATATCATTAAATTTAGTAAAACTATTTCTCAGGCATTAGGTTTTAACTCTAATAAGAAGATACATATTTTTTTCTGTTTATTTACAAATATTTTTCAGATGTGTTTTGGATGCTCCTTCTGTAAAAAAAAAAAAAAAAATAGATACCATCTTGTTTTCGGTTGTATAAGAAAGGATATCAAACATTTTTCTTTTTTAAATTTAATAAACCACATTAAAGAAGGAACGTTACAATGCTACACGCTACATTAAAGACGTCTCCAGAGTAACTGAATGACGGTTCATATAGAAATCGCAGGTATGCGTCTCATACAGCAACGCCCCCTACAGTTCGTTGCGATCGCGAATCCGGATATGCTTGGACGCATAATATATTAAAAACATAGATGAAAGAAGCGCGTTTGAGTCTCCAGTGTCCACAAAATAACCCCAACTAATAAAACTAAATAACTTCACCACCTAATTACTTCACCCAAGTCTTAGGCATTGTCAAGCCATTTGCTGCTAACCATAAATGCTAAGAAATACCAAGTTTCTCAACACATATTACTATCCATAGCCCACTAACTTTTAATTTTGTATTGCTTAGCAACTTTTATTTTATAAAATAGAAATAAACACTCATGTTTATGCACAATTACAAGCAAAATTATTTTTCTTATCAGAGATTTGGGATCTAAGCTTTTAACATAAGGTACTGAAAACAATTTTGATGATAAACTATTTTAGCTCATTTAATATCCGGGTATCTCAGCAGCATTAACTTCAGTTCGATGATATCATATTTTTCAATTATACAGCAAACTAATCCTGAAGGAATTTTTGTGATAGATATTATTAGGAAAGTAAAATATTTCTGATGATTGGACATTTTGGATATTTCATCTCAGAACATCTCAAAGTAAGTTAATTTCCATTTTTTATGAAAATGATATATATTTTTTTAAATTCTATTATAAGAAAACGACTTCTAAATTTATATAAAATAATCAGAATTTGTAATAAATCCTGATAAATTGGGTAGTTTTATCTTTTAAAAAAGTACTTATTCTCTCGTTTGAATTTAATTTTTTAAACAAATGGAAAGATAATTCAATTTCGTTTTTCCCTTTGCAATACGTCTAAATGTTTGTAAATTATACAAAAATCCATGAAAAATTGATTATGGTTGTCTATTTTAAATAATTAACAAAATCATCATCTTTATAGTGTGATGAGCATTTTTATTACTTAGGAAAAAAAACAAAAGTCAAAAGAATATAATTCTTTCCCACAAGTATTACATTTATGTGATATTTCACGATAAACTAATTATCCATCATTATATAGTTGATAGAACATAAGTAATTGAGTCATCCTGTTATAATAAATGAATTACGTCAAATTATTCATTAGGTGATTAATCAATAATCACTGTAGCTTATCAATTTATAATTCAAGACTGCTATAACAGAAATACTATTATTTGCTTGATGGAATTACTGCAATCTGTTTTATCTGCTTAGCGTCGAAGTTAAATGAAATGTGTCTATTTAACAAGAACCCTCTAAAATTAATCTGATAAAGGTATTTAGTTTAGAAGGGTTGCTGTGATTTAATGTATTTAAGAGTTATTGGTTTTCAAACAAAACGAAATTAGAAAATTGAAAATGAATACATTTTATATTTTATTACGGCCGTTGAACAGCCAAACCAAATTCAGAGTTTACGACTATCCAGGTTCAACTCCATATCCTTGTAATTTTGAACCCACTTTCGAAGATTAGGGAACACCTGGATCAAGCGTCCGTGGAAGACCTTTTGATGGAACAAACCCGCATTTCGTTTACATGGAGAAGAAAATCACGAAAAAATTCCACGGTTAGTCTGACAGAAAGATTCTAATCATAAGGGGATTCTAAATCACGATCCGTCTTCCAATGAGGCTATCTCATCTCAGCACTGTGGTCGGTGCGAGCCGGGAGTAGAATTCGTATCAATTAGCTAACGCTGGGGACTGAACCTGAGTCACCTCATTGGGAGTTGAAAGTTCTATCCTCTGAGCCACCATGACTCAAAAATGTTATTTTTTGTTCTTCTTATATTTAGACATTTGTTAAATTTTGTAAAAATATAGAAAGAATACAAAGCTTTATTTTTTGTAAAGAAATGTGGAATTTAATGGTGTGTTTAATGGTGCAATTTAATGAGAAATTATACATTTAAAATCTAGGCACTTCAAAATGCATTATAACAATTAGATTAAAACTAATCTTCACTGTTGTAAGAAATTAAGAGAATTTGCAGACTTGGTCGATTATCTCTAGAACTACTGCACCGATTTTAATGAAATTCGATATGTATTCATACATTGATGCAATACAAAACGAATAACCACTAAACAATTGTAATTCACACGCATGATCATGCGTAACACTCTTTGGAGTCGAAAGGTATGAAACAGTGGTTGCGGAATAAACAAAAAAAAATGGTTAATAGGGGATATGGTCCACTTTACAGATATACTGGCCTTGCAGCGTGATTTCATACTTGAAATAAGGCAGTTTATTTTTTCCAGTGGCAATGGGTCCCTCTAGTTCAGCAACGCTGTTTTCATTCCCTTGATGGTTCTCGGAGGGGGGTAGTGATTTGCAATTGCCTCTGAGGCATGCACTATAGGTTTAAGGTCTGGAGATTTGGCTGACCAATCCATCCGGTGAATATCCTCTCTCTCTGGAAAATCGTCGACCAGAAGAGCTATATGTGACCTAGCGTTATCGTCCATTAAATAAACTCAGGGTCAACTGCACCCCTGAAAAAGAGAACGTGGGGCTCCAAGACCTCACACCAGTCACAGAGCCTCTTTCAAGGACATGGAGAGGTGCGTGGCCATCCAACATGATGCCTGCAATGTTTGATTTTCACGTACCTATGGCCACGCTCCATTAAACCTGATCCGTCATGATGGTCGATTTCTCGGACATTGGAGGGTAGGAAGAGAGTCCTTGGTCTTGCCTCCCTATAATTCACCACCTCATTCCATCATCTAAACGTTGGCGGTTACTCATTTTTACTTTTACCATTTGAATTTAACCTATTGTTGCAAAATAACACCAAGAAATTCGTTGAGGTGTGCTAGCGAATGAAATACGTCTTAACTTACGCGCACTTATAAAGTCAGTTTTTCTACTGGCCTTACCTATACACACCTGTACGCTTACGTATTCAATGTACATTTTTGTCTAGAAGCAGTGGTTTCAGTTCTTTCAATGAAATTCGATAAAATATGCAAACTCCTTTAATTTATTTCACCAGTGCAGTTTAATTAAGCAATTATGTGTATATATTTTTTTTTAAATTTTGCGGTTTAAAGTTTGCTGTTTGTTTATAGGTTAAAGACATCAGAAGATTTTTTTTAACTAAAAATGGAAATATTTTAGCAAAAAAGTTAGAATAAAAAACACAGAGAAAAAAATTAAATAGAAAACAAAATAATGCAGAAAAGAATAGATTTTAGGAGGAAAAAATACAAATGTCTTATGCATCTTTAAAAATATCTAAATTTACCTTATGAAGTAATAGGAATCTTTTAATTAAAGATGTAATGAAAGGTCCGCAAAGCAAACGAACCACTCTGAATAACTTTTGAAATAAGGATCGGATCTTCACATTCTGGGACTCTAATTTAATGGTTTGAGGAGGTAACCTCAAAATTGAACACAACAAAAAGCGTACATACAGTTTGTAACGGCGGACTTTTGTTTCGGAGAAGTAAAGTAACGTGCAAAGACGACGATAAACTCATATTATCTCGTCCTTGATTGTAAGCAATCTACCGTTGGCCATCTAAAAATATCCGAACTTGCGCCGAACTTGGTGCTTTTGGTGGCAAAAATGAAAGGCGTGAATGCTTAACCTTATTGTTAGACTTTCTCATAATAGATGTTTAACTACATCGCTTAAGTGTTTAAGAACACCTTATTTGGTATTAATTTGCAATAAAGTGTTCATTCACATAGTTTTTGTGGGTACTCAACACCCAGTTTGAGGAGATATTAAGTAAAAATATTTATAATGTGCGAAATGTGAAAGAAGAAGCAAGAAAAGTATTATTTAGAATGACAGGAGATAGTGTTGGCATTATGAAGTATTCGGGAATTCAATTGAAAAAAATATACATGTTTTCTAATAAAAGAAGAAAATACTACTTGTATATTTTTGTATAATAGCAATATTTTTGTTAAAAAATCATAGTTTTTTAAGTTACTTAAATGGGTTTCTTTAAAAAAAACATTCATAAAAGTGATATTCAATGACAACCGTTGTATTTCAATTTTGAAATCATGGTTTCACTTTCTCTTTAAAGATATTACTTTTTTCATAATTCTATACACAGTGATACACTATCTGGCCAAAAGAATCCGGGCACCCAGTGGTAGGGACTTAGAAGGATCTCAGGCACATATTAATATGATGTTGGTACCCTTTTTGCATCGATGACAGCCTGCACACGTTTGAAAAGACTTTCCACCAGTTTTTGATAGGTGGTCATAGAATTTGAGGCTAGTTTTTGATAGGTGGCCGGTCTTCCATCACAGCTGAAGTGAGTACTTGGAGTGATGAGGGTCGATTTGGCTGGCTTTGTAATCTGCTCTCTAATTCATCCCAAAGATGGGATTTGAATCGGGGCTCAAAGAAGGCCAGTCCAGTATTTGAACACCCGCCTCGTCCAACCACGTCTGTGCAAGCATCGATGTTGTGAATGGAGCAGTTATCCTGCTGAAATATAAATGGTCCTTCCCCGAGGTATTGCCATTGAGTTGGCAGTTGTCCAGAATGACCACATACATCTCAGAGTTCATGGTCCAAACCACGAGAAACACCCCCTCTCACCCTTATGCTTCCACCCTTAACAACTGGGTGTGAGTATACTTTTGGCAAGATTAAAATGTTAGTGTACGGTGCGTCAGAAAAACGGACTCAGATGAGTTTTGATCCTTGGAGTTTCACTACACCAGGAACCAAAGATTATTTGAGTTCTTTCACTATACCACTTAAATGTTAAGTAGTTGCCACTATTTTTCTGGTGTTGAGATGCACTAAAATTTTTAACAGTGTAATATGACGGATTCGTTTCAGAAACCTAACGTCTTTTGTTAGATATATCTGAAATAAAAATGATCATTTCGAAATGATTACTGCAGCAAAGCAATGACACGGATAGAGATAAAATTTTAATTATATAATGAATTATGTTTGTTTTAAAGATTGAGAAATATGTGTATGTTGCCTGATAAATCTAACAATATGTAATGGTAATAGAAATTAATAATATTTATAATCAATATATATAATTATCATCTAAATTATATATTAAAGTAAATGACTATCTTTATATAATATGAGAAGAGAGTGGAATGATAACACATAGCCAATCACAGGAAACTTCAGGTTAGTAACGCACAAAACAGCCAATCAAAATTGAGAACGCATGTGAGTGAAAAGGTAATAATTTTGAATAATGCTGTCTGCAGAAATGTTATAACTGAACATACCAGCTAAATCTTGTTGAGATTTTTATTTTGTATTGAATGTGTGAAATATATTGAACAGAGTTTACTTTAAAATACTTATATCTTTTGTATTTTAAACGGCGATCCATAATGGATCGCCGTGAATATCTTAGACGATATCAGCAGCGAGATAGGGCTGAGCACAATTTAGCAGCACAAAATTACCGGGAAAATAATCGTAGTGATATCAATACGCCACAGCGGAATGCGCGGCGAAGAAACGTTGAAGAATCAAGACGTTGAAATGAAAGCGAATAATATGGAAAAGAAATTGATGAAAAAAATTTGTATACAAGGAAGTTTTATAAATAATTTTTAATTTTATCACTGTATTTCATTATTTTAATTGTTTTCTACTTACTCTCAAAAAATCGCTCAGCCAGAAATATTAACTAACAGTTCATATTTGTTTGAGATATTTCTTAAATAATGCATGAAAGTGAAAATCATTGGTACAAATCATCAAAAGAAAAATCAATGAAAAATGTACATAGCTAGGTTTCGTGAATATTCAAAGATCTATTGCAAATAATTTTTAATTTTATTGTTTTAGCCTTATTTTTTTATGACAATTCAGACAAAAATGTTTATTGATTGTCATAAAAAAATGTCGTAAAATGAAATAACGTAAAATGTCGTAAAATGAAATAACACAATTATTTCATTTTACGTTTTTTTATTAGTATTCAATATGACAAAAAAATTAAATTGCTTAATTTAATTTGTCGAATTTCAGTTACATATGTTTTTTATTATATAATTTGCTTTTTGTCTGAATGAAACTAAAATATTTTGTCAGTTGACAGTATTGTAGTTAATTGGGTAATTGCTTGCAATGGTATTTGACTCTCACCATCATCAATTACTCAGCATCAACCTATTGCATGTTTTAATTTGTTTGCCATATTTTAAAGTTCTTTTTAATTAGGTTTCATTTGTTTTCAGTTTAAAATGTAAATTACTGGGGGGGGGGAGATGAAGTCCCACATAGGGAGCGTTCGGCATCCTATAAGATCAACAATGATTTAAGTTAGGGGTAAAAATATACTTGAGGGTGCCCCTTGGCGAAATTGGCGACTTGCGTTTAGCGCCATTCCTGCTTGCGCGGAGCACTGTGGTAACAGTAACTTATTGACTAGAAGCAAAAGTAACCTTACAAGCCGGTATCCAACGTAGAGCTAGCGGACCTCTGAAATTACATATACCGTTGAACATTAAAAAATAACTCTAAAATCTAAACCAATCAGAATCACGATTGGGTTCACAACTTGGTCACAACTTGGCGAGAATCAAGGAGCACCCTCAAATATAGTCTACCCGAGTTAGGCTCTGCCACGCGTGCTTCGGATACGAAGATTAATCTCCGGCTAATGCCCTATAGTAATGTGTTAAATAATATTGCTTCCTTGCTTTATATAAGTTTATAATATTGTTTACATAAAATTGCTTTATATAAGTTTATAATGCTGATAATAAGGACTTCTGACATTTTACAATCCTATCATATTTTCTCTGTGATGTTGGTGAAGAAAAATTGCCAGCTAATCTCCAGGAATTCTAATACGATAAGTAAATATTTATATTCTGTCAAGAGTCAAATACGTATATGTAAATATACATATACCCACTTTTACACAAAAATTTTCGCGAGTTTTTCTTTTTTACAATGCCTTTGCCATGTATTGAATAATTTGAGATTTCCTTTTCATTTTGATTTGATAGTTTAAAAAATATTAAAAATAACTCAAGATTATTTAATGCTATTACTAATGCATTCGTTGTAACTGCCAAAGACTATAAATTGTTCTCATCCCATTTCTTTTACAAAATGATCTTCAAGAAATATTTTAATCTTGTCAAAATGGTCAATTATCTTAAATATATAAAAATAAAGAGTATTTCTTAAATCGTATTTTTAAAAATAAATGCTTTTTCTCCTGAAATGTGATTTTTATTGCCATTAAAAGCTCTAAAATTCTTTAATGTATCAAATTGTACTTACACCTTTTTGACATACTTCACTTTTCAACTTTCTAAAAGCATTCAAACACATTTAACTTGCATTCATATTTTGTTAATCATATTTTATTTGCAGTTCCAAAATATTTATCTTATAACTGCTTTCCTGACATTCATCAGACATTATTCTAAAAAAAACCTGATGAAGCTTTTAAAATATAATTTTATTACAATAATGCGTTATAACTGTTTTGTTTTAAGTCATAAAATGAAAGCATTTTGAATATTTTCCTCTTTGAGAAGACATTTATGAATTCCAAATGTTCTGAAATAAAATTTAACTTGGAGAAATTTTCTTAGGACAATAGACCGGAATATCATGGAGACAAAATATCGCGATAATGAAGTTTTGAGAGGTTATCACGCATAAAATAAAATTTAAATTATTATCCTCCAGAAATGCCATACTTGCAAAATGAAATTTTTTTGTGGGCTAGAGTCACGTGATTATTCGAATTTAATATTCTGTTGATGTAAAACCGCAGTTATTCGACATTAGTGAGTGAGTTTGTGATCAGAGATAAAATTCTGGTAAAATAACCGCAATGGCAGTGAATGTGTCTACGAGAAAATTCATATTCTATCTTTATATATGAACTACTACTGTAAGAGTATTACTAAGGCTTTATGAAATGAATAAAAGTCTTTATGAAATAAAAGTGAGTCAATGCAGATATATGATTAACGTAGTATTTAATTTAAAAGTAGTCTTCGCGAGCAATTAGATATTTATCGCACTGACCGACGAGTCTCGTGATTCAATTCTCAAAAAAAAAAAATTTGATTGCCTAAAATGTGGAGATCACAATTCGACAGTTCTGGGTTAAATGATGGATGTCATTTCGAACTTGAAAATTGCCAGTTTTTTTCTCAAGACCATCAGTGGCGTAGTGAAGGGCATTTTGTATTTCAAGTTAATTCTATTTTGTTTTATAATTTACAATCGTCATTCAGCCGCAGATTCAAGTTTAGGTTTGCGACTACTGATATTCAACTCCGTAGCCTTGTAATTTTGAAACCAATCCAGAAGACAAGGGAACTCCTGGATCAAGTATTGGAAGAAATGTACCTAATTAGCAAACTTTCTGATAGAACTAATCCGCATTTGCGTGACGTGGAGAGGAAAACCACGAAACCATCTCACATTTAGTCTGATGGCAAGGAGACTCTAACCCATGATCCGTCAACAGCTGAGGATATTTTACGTCAGCACTGTGGTCGGTACAAGCGGTCTTATCGACCAGTCATTGCTGGGACCCCATTGAGGGGCGAACGTTCTATCCCTTGAGCCATTACGATTCAAGTTGATCCTCAATTTTCCAGGGTCGTATGATTTTGACCCCACTCCAACTAACTAGACTAGAAAGAAATTGACGATATTGTGCCCGTCGTAATCATGAATGTCGCTGCTGTATTAAGGAGAAAATTGAGAAGTTTCATGGGAAAAACCTTGCAACATCCATTAAAATTTACGACAATCAAGAAGATTTCCCCTGTTCTTACATCTTGTGGGACCATAAAAAAATTATTACATTAGTATCTATAGTAGTTATCTTCGTGTATCTATTAATATATTTGATATCTTATTAAATAGCACCAACTGCAACATTATCATTAGTGCTAATTACCAAAACTAATTAAGCACCATTGGCTCCGATAACAGTAGAGCGATTTTTGCAATCCCGCGAAACCGATGTAAAGTAATAGTAAAAATATTTACTTATGAAAAATATCATTCAGGCAATCTGAACTATGCATAAAAACATGAATATAACCTATAATCTCACATACTAGTCTAGTTTAAAGTTTAGCTGGAAATTTGAAGTTTTTCCATAAAATAATTTCTATTATATGTATAGAATAAATTTACTATTCCTACGTATATTTATTTTAGTGCTGCTTCGCATTTTAAATTTTACATGTAACTTGCTTTAAATAAATTTTGGGGTTTGTGTTTGCATGAAAGGATGACTATTTAGAAGAATTTCAGAAAATCTCAATACTTTTTACTTGGACTAAAATTTATTTAGTAAATATGTGGTTACAAAGACGTCATTTTGATTTCAAATTTTAACTTGTGATTTTTTTTTTCATGTTAATAATTTTTTTAAATAACGACTTCCAAACTTGTTAGCTTTAAGTATGTAAACTAAATAAATAATTTAATTGAGTAACTTAAAGGCATTTCTGTTATTAAGCTCAAATAAATACAATTTTATAAAAATATATTTTTAGTTCCTATGAGGAATATTAACATAATAACAAAAGAAAAAATATTCATGTGTCATAAGAGTATGTTTCAGAAGAGGACTTGAATGACACTATCAAGTACATAAGATGATAAGTTAAGCCTGTGAAACTATTCTCTTGATTAGGATCAGCTGAACAATATTAGAATTTTCATTCTAAAGTCATGGTAAAATAATCAACAGCAGTCTGTCCATTCAATAAACCTTGTTTACGGTAAAGAACACTTTTTACCTTTACGGTTTTGAAAACATGTGCGATTAATATGTTTAAAGCACCATGAGTGCAAAACTGTGCCGTTTTTTAACATTATTTATTATTATTATCTGTGCCGTTTTTTTAACATATAACGTTTATTAACATTAGACGCAGCATGGTTTCCAAAACTAGACATTGAAGATACTGTAGCAACTTTCTGGTACTGCCATCTACGCGTGAATGGGAGTTTCATATTTCAATATCCCAGGGGTCACAAAACACAAGAAACTTTTCACGTGTTGAAGGAAATTGAGGAAATATTATGGCATCAAAACTGGCTGCCGGTTAGGAAATCGACATATTTGCCCTCTCAGCTATAATATGCACCCAGCTGCAAAAAACTGAGTGGCTTGATTAGGTGGATCTAGTGCAGGGATGGGGAAACTACGGCCCGCGGGCCAACTGTGGCCCACCGGAAGATTTTATCCGGCCCGCGGACAGAATTTTAACTAGCCGATCAGTGGCGAATATATCTACTTTGTTTAAAACTATTTTTGTTGATTTCTTTTTTAACAAGGTACTGATGACCTTTTCATTATTTTTGTTCTACAAAACATAAATGAATTAAAATAGTTAGCACAAACAGCTTTAACTGGTAAAATGTTGACAGCAAAAGTTCTTTATAGAATAGCTGTAGATTAGCTCCAACTAATATTTGTCTTTCTCGAGGAGCAGACATATGGAATCTAATATAGGTGAATTATACTTCACATGAGGCTGACTACGCGTTTTAAGTTCCAACGAACGGATTTTTCTGCCGACTCGAGTTCTAACATAATTTACTGCGTATGGAAAAGTTGCACACACACAATGTCATTGTAAATAATGGTGAAATTATTAAATGTATAAAATGGCTACTGCCTTTTTGAGTTATTTGTAAACATTTTTTATCCCAAAATGGCAACTAAAAAACGCAAAGTTGATGTGGAGTGACGTGCACTCAATGATGAATTGACTTTGTTTTATTTCAGAAGTTTTTACTCGGCTCACCAAACTTTTTTTTCTAGATTTTTGGCCCACGACCCAAAAAGTTTGCCCATCCCTGATCTAGTGGGTGAGATAAAATTCTTTTTGTTTAACCGTATTAGATGAAAGCAGTTAATAAACGGTTTTTCTCATAGTTGACAGTTTAAATATCATCTGATGTATGGTTATTTGAATGTTTTGTTTCTATATGGTACAAGAACAATTAAATAAATGGTTAAATAACTATTTTTCCTTGAAATTTTTAACCGTTTACTCGCTTTTACGAAGTTAAACTTTCAGCATTACTGATATCCATGTCAGTCTGTTCCCACCAGTTTCTAAAGAAATTGCCAAACAACACTTTTTATAACTAATCACTGTCCACTTTTGTCGTTGTTCACTTTCTGAAATTTAAATTCCATTTATGATGTAGTCAACTTCAAAAATAGAAATAAAAAAATAAAAATTGGATCTATCTTGAGTACTTGAAATTTTAGACCTTTTTTTAAAAAAATTTTTAAGATATAATTTTTCACTTTTTCAAAAAAAAAAATTTTGAAGTTTTGAGGGTCAAAACTTGAAGTCTTTTGTAATTTTGAGAAAAACACAACCATTTACCTGAAGTAACACTTTATCTGAAATAAGAGAGCCATGGCAATGACCGTTAATTTGTGTTCTAGTACATCAACTCTAACTATTAAGGCATAAATGTTTAGCGACCATTTGCCACGTAGGTTATTCAAAAATCTTCGATATAAAGCCATAAAATTAGATTTTGTCCACCCAAATCAACTAGTGCCAATAGAACCTCAAAGGTATACCTTTCAATAAATACTTAATATTGAACAGAACCTAAATTAAATCGAAATTTATGCATTTAGTGTAACCTTAAAATTGTCCTTAAAGTGGCATGAAAGAGAAAATTTCATAATTTTCAAGGTTATTAACCACCTTCGTCAAAATTGAACAAGTATGAAATTTGCTTAAAGAAATCCTAACTATAGCAGAAACAAAATCAAATCACACATTCATTTTTTCAACTTTCAGCTATTTGGTTGGCTCAACGACGTTTTTGATATTCAACTTTTAGATAACAAAACCCTACACTTTGTGGCCAGTAAATGAGTAATTTAACCCACGGACGGTTTAACAACAGGGCAAAATTGGGAAAATGTTTCTCCCCTATACACTAGTTATCTATCCAATTGCGTAGAAAAACCGGTTTTGCTTAGCGGAGAAGACTGCAAAATAAAATACAACTTTTTACGCACAGAACTGTCAGTGGCTTATTCCACAGAAAAAGTTATGGGACAGCTGAAAATTGCTTTTTTGATGTTTTTGATACCTCTTATCATATACCAGCAAGCCGACTTTGTGAAACTTTAAAGGAGAGGGGATATTTTTTGTTTTTCAGTGGTGCCATCTACGGTCAAGAATAGGACTTCAGCGACACACACGTCATAGCCCGTTAATAGGAGTCATTCGTTCATGCATGCTCTGTCTTAATAGTTAGAGTTCTGTCTCAATGTTTATACTTGAAAAACGTATCTTTCACAAAAAGAACGAGAAAATTGTGGACTGGATTTACAAAGAGACGCAACGTCTAAAACGTACGGAAAAATAATGGAGGAGGTTCGTAACAAAAGTGAGATGTACCTACCAATAACTGCGAAGTTGGCTTTTTCTTTGATTTTCACATAAAAGCATTTTAAAGATTTTTATAACATGAAATCATGTTTTTTTAATGAACATCTTGATGATTATTGTTGTTCTCAACAATAGAATATGTATTTGTTCGTTTATTATATAGGATATTCTGTATTGTTGACAACAAAAACAGTAAGTTGTAAGATGTGTCAATAACAGTGCAAATTCGGCTTTTCTTTTAATTTTTACATGAAAACATTTTAAAGATTTTTGTAACATAAAATCATGTTTTTTTTCCAATGAATTTCTTGATAATTACTATTATACTCAACAATAGAATCTGTAGCTCCTTTTTTAATAATCGTAATGAATAATTCATTGGAAGAAACAATAAAGAAGGGTTACAATAAAAATTGCGAGAAATAATAGATGTCAATAACTGTACGAAACGGGTTATTCTTCTTATTTTTACGAAAACAAGTTTTAAGGTTTTTTTTTTTTCATAATATAAATTTTTGTAATTTCTCACGAAATTCTTCAAATTTACTATTATTTTCAATAACAGAATCGGTCATTGTTTGTTACTTCGAGTACCAAATAGTGTAACAGATAAATTATAAGGAGAAATTATGAATTGTTACAACAAAACCATCAATCATTTTCATTTTAACTAAGGAGCAGTTCAAAGTTCTTTCAAAACACAACTTTATGTTCTACCTTATGAAATTCGTTAAAATTAAAGGCAAAAGTCTAATTTGTATTTTTTTCCTACCTCCTCCTTTTGAAAGAATATGAACAATATTATTGCGTAGTTTCTATAGCTGACGAACAACGTATTTACAACAACAAAAAATAATTAATACTCAAGGGTTTGTTTCGCCGTATGAAGAGGTGAAGTGAATTTAAAAATATAAAAATATACATAATTATAAACAAATAACTATGTAAGCTATTTTTTTTTCTTTTTTAAATTAATACTTTAAAAAATGAACGTAACTTTTTCAGTTTGAACTTTTTTATGAATGTAAAAGAAATTTTATTCAGAATCATAAATAATTCATGAAATTTCAGATGTCTTAATAATAAGATTTAATATTTAAATCATAAAGGGTATAGAAATCTATTTATAGAGATCTCAATTACGAAACTCTCTCTACAAATATTGAGTCGGATATTCTTTAGTTAAAATGAAATCCAAATATCTAAGCTTGAAAAGAACTTGTTTAATGTGGAAATTCTAATTTTAATCTCAAAGAGAGAAAAGCTGTATAAATCTACATTTTTCCTTGTTTAAAAATTAAGTTACTATCAAATAATTATAAAATGTTAAAAATCTATTATAGATGTCGTTAAAGTCCCTGTAACAATTCAAGTTTTATGAATTATTTTGTATTAATAACGAGATTTATAATTAAACTCCATCAAAATGATGTTAAAATCAATAAAAAGAAATCGTTAACACGTTTATCTAACAATTCATGCATAAATAAACTATAAAAGAAATCTTTTCAATAAATTGTTTATAAAGAATTATTAAAATATATTAAAAGAAATTTCCGATGGATTCCTCAAAAATATTCATGCATGCATATTATACAAAAAAAACTATGCGCTCTGAAATAAAATACAGAATCATTTAGCACTAAATATCACAAAAGTCCATTTGAAAAGTTTTTAACCAATTTTACAAAACAATTCATGCATACATAAATTATTTCATCGAAATAGTAAGCTTCATGAGAGAATGTTTACATAATGTCATTAAAATTTATAGAAAAAAAGCTGCAAATGATGGCCTAAATATATTAGAAACATTTGCTTTTCCATTTTTCATTTTAGCAACATAAAATTTAAAAAAAAAAAAACATTTTGAATGAGTCTCGATGAAATACTCAGGGTATGCTTGAAATGCTTTAAATCTTTCATCAGTATAAAATATGCTTTAAAGTTTTTACAAAAAATAAAAAATGTACTTGCGACAAATTTTTAAACATTATCAAAACTGCTTTAGCCTGTTTACACGATTTCCAAGTTGCTTTACCAAATAATTCTTTTTATTGCTAAATTTGACAACTAAATTTTAAAAACTGTATTTCCCGTCTGGGACCATGAATCCAGGTATTTTTCTTATCTATTGGCAACATTATAGTTATTATGCATTTTCTTAGGTTGTCATAAGTAATAACTTAAACAGTGTTGAATACGTCAAGTACTTATTTCGAATAATTTTGTATTTTTATAGAGATAAAAATTCACTTACGAAGTAATTTATTATTTGGATTTATTAATTTATTTCATATTTTATTCTCTCTAAAATGGCTGTAGAAATTTTAAAGATAAACAGTGCTATGGTGCAGCATATTGTCATGCCAATTATTGATGATATATATATATATACATACATATATGAGTTGTGATAAGTTTTCCGTCGTATCTCACGATAAAATAAAAATTGTTACGTACTATGCTGGAGTGTCCCGAACTCATACTTGCGGTTAATTGGCTACCGGACAGATTTTAAATTCTTACCGAAATTCAATACTTATAGAATTTTCACAATATCGTAGATTTCGATGCACTATGCTATTCAGATGAGTGCATTTATATGCAAGAGCTTTTTTTACAACCTCTATTCAAAGCATTACCATCCATTATAAAAATGTAGGTTTTAATACTGAAAAGTTATAAGATTTAAATATATAATAAGTAACCTATAAAAAAGCTCTAAGTTATAAGACTCAAAATTGTATTCTGAAGGTCACTTAAATACTTCGCGGCAATATATAGAATAAAACAATATTTAAGAAAATCATTATTCCTTGATCGTCTATTAATGGACGTTTGTTGAATTTGAAAGTATTTTAATTCATGAAGTTTAAAATGAAGATGAAACAGAGAAAAACTACGGACATATGAAAAAAAAGGGGGGGGGGAGAAGAAAAATAATAACAAAATAAAAAAATAACAAACTGAAAAAAAGGGTAAAACTTTTTAAAAAATCCGGAAAATAAAAGATATAATCTTTTCATCAGGCCACACGATTATATGCGCAAAAAAGAGTGCTTTCTGATATTGTATCAATAAAGCCAAAGCGAAATATATTAATACAATAGTGTGAGGAGCACTCAAAAATTACAACATATAAAATCGAACTCATTGAGTAAAAATATAACATGTAAAAACAGAAAATAAAATAAGATAAAAAGAAAAGGTTAAAAAAAAAAAAAAAAAAAAAAAAAAAAAAACAGAATAAAACATAAACTATAAAGCGAGTAGCGAATTCAAACGTACTTACATGAACGGAAAATTTTTCAAGAATGATTTAAAAAAAGATTTTCGTAACAAGATTACCAGATTACAAAATATAAAAACAAAATCGCAAATTGAACGTAACTAGTGGAGTTTTCTTTTAAAGTGCCGTTCTTACTGCATAGCTGAAGCGCGTTTGATTTGTTAGTTACCAAGGATGAGCCCGTAATGGATGTGCGCAAGGTAATACTATACTGGATAATTTAAAGAAGTTGACCATAAATAATTTCAGAAAATAAATATGTATTTAAGAAAATAAATAGAAAATAGAAAAGAGAAACATGAATTGCATATTTTGCACATAATTTTAGCCACGGATTTGCACATGGAAAAATTATATAAATTAACAAAGAAAATTTTTTTTAGTAGATTGTTTCAGCCACGGATTTGCCAGAAATGGATTTGCACATGGAAAAATTTTATGAATTAATAAGGAAATTTTTAGTAAATAATTTTGCCCATTGATTTTCCCGAAATCGATTTGCGCATGGAAAAATTATATAAATTAACAAAGGAATTTATAAGTAAATAATTTTGACCTCGAATTTGCCCGAAATGGATTTGCACATGAAAATCCATACGCAAAATTTACTCTGTTTTTTCCACTTTTCTTTTACTTTTTATCTTATTTTATTTTCTGTTTTTGCATGTAATATTTTAAGTTATTGTGTTCTAATTTATTTGTTGTAATTTTTGTAAAAAAAAATTTTGAGTGCTCCTCACACTATTTTATTAAAATATTTTGCTTTAGCTACATTGATACAATATCAGAAAGCACTCTTTTTGCGGATATAATCGTGTGGACTGATGAAAAGAATATATATTTTATTTTCCGGATTTTTTAAAAAATTTTATCCTTCTTTCCTTTTTTTTCTTCAGATTTGAATTTTTTTATTATTATTTTTCTTCCCCCCCCTTTTTTTTTCATATGTCTGTAATTTTCTTCGTGTTTTTTGTATTTATTTATTTTGTTGAATACACAATGGGCTATTGGCAATGGTCTGGAAGACATCCTTGAAGATGATCCGAAGACATGACATCGCAATTTTGATCCTCTTCAGAGGGGATGACTCCCCTGCTTTGGTAGCCCGACAACCTGCTCGCGAAGTCGAGCACTTTACGGTAGAACAGTTTAACGAGGACCGATACCACGCACCCTTGGTCCCTACGCAGGCGGAGACTTACTGACCGCTGCCAGTGATGCTTGACTTCGGTATTTTACTGGGTATATATATATATATATATATATATATATATATATATATATATATATATATATATATATATATATATATATAAACTGAAAAAAATACTGTGAGATATTGAAAAAAAATATATTAAAAAACAGACGAAAAGTTCTATAAAATAACTATGTTAGCATTGTGGTCGGTGTGAGCCGAGAGTAGCATTCATACGACCATTCGATGCTGGGATCGATCTGGTTTCGAAGCTTAGTAAGAACGTAAATCTTAACTTATTTTTCTTAGAAGTCTTACTTACTGAAATGAAATTTAAATGTAAAGAAAATTTAAAACAAAGTTTCTCACCCGAATAGAAACGTCTGATAACTTAACTCTCAAAATAATTATAAATAGAACAATTAATTGAGGTATCGATTTGACAGCAAAACCGAATCGCAGTTTTATTTATATGATACTTTTATTTATACGTATCCGCAGTTTCACTTATATGTAAGCAAAGGTGCATATAAATGAAACCCAAGATTGTCCCAGCAAAACAGGAAAACTAATTATTTCTTCAAAAGATGTTTTGAGAATCAGTAAAAGTAATTTTAAAATTATCACCTTATTTGTACTACTAGAAAGTTTTCAAAGAAAATCGTTTAACAACAGTTTATTTAATTGTTATACAACCATATTGAACTAAAACATTCAAATAACAATAAAATTCATGGTATTAAAATTTTCGACAGTGAGAAAATCGTTTTTTGACTGTTTTCACCAAATACGATAAAAATTCCATAATTTTATTTGCGCCAATTAGAAAGCTGGAAGCTAATCCTTGTGATAGGGATTACATAGTCATACTTTTATTTTCTTCGGGTGCTTAGCAAAACAGCAGTTACTAAACAATCTTATAGTAATGAGTGTGTGGTTAACACTTAGTTCCTTGCAGATTTTACATAATTGAGCCTTGGAGCACTGAATTGTAATCCTTAAGACCCACTAAACGCTTTTCCCATCGTTGACTCTACGATATTTTCTTCCTGCATCAATCACGTAAGAAATTTCCTCTCACATGCACTCATCAATCGATAATCCCAAACAAATAAGAAACTCTCGTCCACGAATAGATGACAGAACCACAGAACTGTTAAAAACAAAAATGTCTACTATTTCTCATCTCTCACGATAGGTGGCACTACCAGATAAGCTAAATAAGCCACAATCTAATAAACTCCAATTACATGTTTATTTTCGCGGTCTTGAAACCAAGCTAGATGTAAATGGCTGCAAGACAGTATAGTTCAGCATTCATGTTTTTTCTTAACCATAACAATAATATAGTACCAATAATAGTTATAAATGGTTAAAAAAAAACTTGCAAAGGTCAAGAAATGTTTCTAACCGTAAACGGTTAATTGGATGGACAGACTATTTTAGTGAAATTTTAGAGCTAAAATTCTTACACAGTGTAATATTACTTATAAACATAGTAAGTTACTTCCAAAAGGTTTTTAAGAAAAATACTTCACATTTTCAGAGAAAAATAAATGTACCATCTGAAAAAATTATAATTCGAACGAAAGCAATAATTTAGGGTAAAATCGAATAATTCAGGGTAAGCATAGTAAAATCAATTATCATAAAACCATCTGGTCTATATTTAATTTAAAAGTTGCGTTTTAAGGTGTGCCAACCGGACTGCGTAATGGCCAGGGAACTGAACTTGCATCAGAAAGGTTTCGGGTTCGAATCCCAGACGAGGCATGGATGTTCTTTCATTTTTTGTACTATCTATTCTTACGTTGGCCCACCTAAAATGGTGCCTCTGAAAGAGTCACCAGCAAATCCGCCATTATACGCCTGAATTGACGAATGTCTACCCAGAGGGTAATCGAACAAACAGATTTGAAAACAAATTTTAATTATTTACCTTAAAAAAAGTTTTCAATGCATTAAATATGCAGGCTGAAAAGAAAACACTATTGCCAAAGATTTCTTTTTTTCTCTCATTATTTTCCTTCCATTAAGCAGAGTGTGATCATTGCGGCTAAATAAATCAAATAAAGCAGTTAGTCGTAACAATAATAACTACTGACTTAACAAGATCGTACTTCTGCCGGTTTCTTTTCATGTCATGAATGGAATTTCTACCTTTGAATGGTAGAAGTAGTGACAAGTTCTTTTATTTCGAATTCTATTCATTCTTTATATCCCTCGGAAAACATTATTGGTGTCTGTACAGTCTGATCTGTACAGTATCGTCTATCTATGGTATTAGATAATACTTTTTTCCCTCCAATAAACAGGTATTTTTTGAATTTTTTTCTTTCTTTGTGAGGAGAGTTATATGCTTTTCATTCAATTAAAATAAACACAGTTTTAATGAATTGTTGACTTTTTTTCACAGCTGATCGATTAGAAGTCTATCTTTCGTCCCTTCGAACGCGATTGTTGGATTGAAATTTTGAAATCTTAAATTACACAGAGTCTTTCACACAAACATGCCACGAGGGCTATCTAAAAAGTAAAAGACGCTTATATATAATTATAAATAAAAAAATCACGAAATTTTATTAAAAACTGTTGTAAACCTGATTCCTGATTGAGAAAAATTGTTTCTCTGTATTAGAAAAGTTCACCGCTGATTTAAATGTTTCAATTTTAACATTTTAGCTTATTTTCCTTTTTGTTAAATTGAAAACATGACACTTGAAAATACGAAGACACAGCGTACAAAAAAAGAATACCATCTACAACTTTTGATTTAAAGACTAATTTTTACGCACTAAGACTCAATGCTTAGAAGACCTTTCTTTAAATATGCAAATTAAATATTAAAAACGATATTTCAAGTTATGAAATCAGACACAAAAACGAACCTCTGAAAAAACATAATTTTTCAACGACAGATCTTCAAAATATGAGTAGGAAGGAAAATTTGATCAACTCAGTTTGTACAACTTTGTTGGGAATTTTTTCGTAAAATTTTTTTTTTTCAAATAACAATTTATTTTATTCTTATTTTACCCTATATAAGCAAAATAGTCAAATGACGATTAATAAGATGGTATTCAAACTGTTAACTATGAGAAAAACAGTTTATAAACTGCTTCCAATCAGTACTGTTAAATAACCAGAATTGTATGTTACCAACCAAACCCACTTAATGAAGCCACTTAGTTCCTTTCTACTGCGTACATATTATAGTTTAGAGGGCTAATCTGCAATCTCATGACCATCAGAACTGGGATTCAAGCCCCAGGGTTGGCACCACAATATTTTCTCCATTCCCTACAATACATGAAGAGTTTCCAGTATCTTGCCCTCTCCAATGCCCATTACGTAACGAAGAGCCTAGCTATGTTCAGTGAAAATATTTTACTGTTTTAAAACCATGCCGGTTTTAAATGGTTAAAAATCTGTATAGTTTTGAATTCATTGTTTTATAACCTTACTAATTGTAAACGGTATAAAACTCTTAGAGGTAAAAAAATAATCTTTACCGTTAACTTTATGGTTGATCGGAGGGGCAAATTGCTGCAGGTTATTTTAGCATAATTTTGGGGAAAAAATTCTGACAGTGAAGAGATCTGTTGAAAGTTCTTACCGTCTAATATTAACTCTTTATCCAGTAATATTTTTTGAAATTTATATCCAATACTACATTAATCTGCTACTGTATTCGTCCAATAATGCCTTATTAATATATTATCCCTTATTCCGGTTATTTTTTAATTTTTGTAAATGAATAATTAGACAGTTTTTAGATAGCGTGAAAGCTGCAAAAAAATTTTAAAATTGAGCCAAAATATTTTTTTTTGCACAATGAACCTTTTTTCTTTAATATTCCAGGTTTGCACATTTTTGAAAATATGTGCAACTCTTTTTCTGTGATGCAATTTAATTTATCCAATTAACAACCCAGATCTCACCACGTAAAGCTGCTGCCTTCTGAGTTCCACCCTTCCTCCCAGCCATAAAGGACTGTTATTTACAGTATTTATATATTTACTACAATTTACTATTACTATTCCTATCTCTGTTTCCTTCTGTGCTTCAGTTTCAGATAGAAAAATTTAGAAAGCCCAGTTTTATTATTATTTTGACAACTCAGTTAGAATTGTACTCCTGAAAAAGAGAGAAACCTAAAAAAAACGTGCACGCCTGTTTCTTCAACATTGAAAAATCAAATGCGAATAAAATTATCTGCCACAGTTGTAATAAATGATAGGCTTACAATTTCTAACAGTACAGTAGCTGCTATTGCGTATGTTAAAAATAAATAATGATGGTCTGATTAGCCAAAAAAATGCAAGTCTTGATAATTAATAAGAAAATAAAACAGGCTAGAATGACTCAACGATTGAAATGATTGCAAAGATAATCGAAAATTAACAGATTTTAGCATTCAAAATATGTTTCGATGGGAAAAAAATAATACTTTGTTTCTGAAAAAAATTGGTTCGAAAATGCGAGAATAGAGGAAGAGCACATAAGCATGATTCAAGACCTGGAGAAATATACGTAGGATACGTCACGCTTGTAAACGTTACAGAATTCAAAATGAAAACTTTGAAATTTTTAATTTAAGGAAATTTTGTTGACATAAGGCAATTAGTCACTATTGGCTGTGATGGAACAGCTATAAATACGGAAAATGGGGAGAAGTCAAACTTCACATTTGCCTCCTCCATTTCAATGAACTTCCTTTTAGATATATTATTCAGCAAGTAGATGGTCTAACTACTGGCCCAAGCCTCTGCCCTAGAAAAGCACCGTAGAGCATTCAGGTAGGTTGATGGCCAGTTGATTCACTCTCATAAACTCGTAGCCTCACGGCTCCGGATGACTTCAAATTATACTATTAGTCTAATGCTGCAAAAGTGAAAATTTGTTATTTATTTTTAAAAAAAAGCTGTTTTAATAATACAAAGTTCACTTTGTAATTGATAGTTTATTTTTCATCTGTTAAAAAAAGATTAGTTAATCAGAAAATCTGATTATTTCAACGCGCTAAAGATGCTGGAAACTGAAATAAATTAACCATTTAATTCAATAGATTAATCTAAAGAGAGAAATCGGAGGACAATGTCACGATGGAAGAACTAACCAAAAATTATATTATTTTACACAGGATGCAGGAGATATAGGAAATATGGGATATAGGGTATATACTACAAGAAGTGAATGCATTATTACTTGGGTGGTCGTAAAAACGTAAAAATTTGTTTGACGCATCCCTCTAAAAATGTGCCATTAGCTACAAAACTAAAAGGGGAAAAATAATATTTAGATTCCGTTACCGAAAGAGAAAGTTTGAAAAAATCTTGATTTTCATCCAAAATCGGACGTTTCCCGCCACCCAATTAGTTGTAAAAAGACAAATCTGGTCTAATTTTGCTGATAATGCTTTCAGCTGAAACTTTTATAACTGTAACATATTTTTCAATAGAACGAATCAGAGGATAAAATGTGTTTTTTATAAGGCCAGGCGGAAAAAATTGATGATGAAGGAAAGAGAAAAATTGCTTACAATTGGTAACTATCGTGAAATAGTTTAAATAAGAAGGTATAATCAATGAATTTTTTAAACAAGATACAGACAATAGACAAAAGAGAAAGAGCCACAAGCTGTGTTAAAAACTACAAATTTAGTAATCTAAGCAAATTTAATGCTTATTAACTTTTAAAATATAAGAACACCTGATAAATAGTTAAATGTTATGAAAAAGTTAGAGAATTAAACTCTTTTCCTAATTATATTCACTACAGATTTCGTGTTCGTCATGCGACAAAAGTTTTGAAGGTATCTTCATTTCTTTTTGAAAATTTCTACAAAAAAATTAAAGCAACTAATCAACGCAGCGAATTTAAGTATCACAGGTAGTTTAAACCGTTTACTAACCGATATCACAATTTGCAGCGATGAGAAAAGCTCCTTTATGAGCAAATTTGTAGAATACTTGTTTTAATTAAGTAGCTATTTTATTCATTTAGATAGCAATTTGGTTTAAACCTATAATAATGAAATGTTTTCCATGTTTTGGAGGATACTGATGTTTTACCCTCCAAAAATTTTGATAATCATGAAATTACCAGTTTCAAATTCGGAAGAGAAATATGTTTCAAAATTGGAACATAAAAGTTTAAACCGTTAAAAACTTTAATATAGCTACTTTTAATATTTCTGCACAAATTAAAGTTTTAGCTAATAGTAGGTCTTGATGCTGAGCTAATGCCGGATTTTGGATAGTTGTTAAGACAACAGATACTTCTGACGTCTATCTCAGAAGACTAATTCTTAAAAAAAAAAATTTTAGAAGGTAGATTACTTTTGTCGTCCACTTAGATTGATGTATGGCACCTGAAAGATACTTTGCTTTCATGTCTGAAGGAAATTTTGCTTGATGTGACATATTTTATAAATTTCTAGCATAATAAACAAGAATTCTTTCCAGTACCCTCGAGGGAGATATATTTCGCATTTTGGGCAGTTTGCGTTTTAGAAATATCATTTTTGCCCTTTGTCTTCATATGGAAACAACAAAGAAGATTATTATTTTTGAAATAAAAAACGGGTTAATAATAAATCGCAATAATTTAATTGCCATCATCGCAACCCCATTCGACTTTCGTCATCATACATGTGCTAAGGATTCGATAAGTTCTATTCGCGAAAGCTGTAATACATCAGAAAAATGAATTAATTAATTAATCAATCTCGAATATTTTTATTGATATAGTAACAAAATCTTCAGTATCTATTTTATTTATACCATTTTCTGGCTTTAACAAAATTTACACATTTTTTCAACACTCTTCAAAATTTATTTTACTGGAAATATTACCAAAAGCGCTAGCATATCTTCGTTGATACGTTTTACAAGCAAAATTCAATTACTAAATAAATAATCCCGAAAAACTAAAAGGTTTAATATATTACCTTGTTGAAGACTTCGTTCCCTTCAGAAATAAACAAATATTAAATAATAATCGACACGTTTCAAGCGCATCAAAAATAGGCGTTCATTTTCAAGACTTGACTAGCGTGAATATAACAAAACCTTTTTCGTAGACAATTTTATGTTTTCATCAAATCAATTTGTTTCGTTACATTTACGTCTGTCAAGTCTAGAAAATGGGCTTGAATCAAGAAAATTATAATTATATATGATGAAGTGAAAAGTATTCTCTATAAATTGAATTTATACCAAAATGTGAAATATTTTGAAGAAAAAAAAATTTCGATTTTTTTTTTAAATTTTTGAAGATTAGGGGAGAGATTTAAATATTTTTTTTGAGCTGAAACTTTCAAAATATACGGTTAAAACCAACTGGCATGTCTTATGATTTACCGTGAAAGATTCGATGGATAAAAATTTCACCGTGCTAATAAAAACCACTCTTATGATTATACAGCATGCATGAATTACTTATATGTATGTGTAATGATTTTAGTTTTCGAATTCCGAAAAAAACGTAGTAAAATAAAAAGAAGTAAACATTGAATTCAATGGATAAATTTTTTAAGAAAAATTATCACTGGAAGCAATGTTACAACGGAGAAGATATCAGAGATCATATTATTTTACAAATATTGTTTATAGATATGAATAAAGAATTACGCATTGACATTTGATATTAATATATTTCAGGCAAAGAAGTAGTTCCATAAAATGTTTTTTTGAATTATATTGAACTATAGTAATTAATTCCATGCGTCAGATATGAAAGAAAACCACAGAATCGCTCCAGGATTCATTTTAAAAATGTTACTTAACACTTATTAAATCTTATAAACAGACTTTTTTTAAATGTCTAATAACTTTAAATACAAAAATAAAATGTATGAAAAACGAAATATTTTACAGCATAAACTCGAGACATATCTTTAAAATCTTAAAATCAAAAAGGTTTCTGTTTACAGTAGTTTCGCGATTTCAAACTTAGTAATAAGAAAAATATGTAATTTAGAATTAATTGTATGTCTTAATTATATATATCAATAAAATTGCATTGTTTCTTAGCTGTTAAGTTCATAGTAAGGCCGTTTTTTTTAAATATAATTACGTTAAAATAGTTTATTTTCTTTTTTATTAGTCAAAAAAGATACTTGCCTTGAGGGTAACTATAGGTAGTTATTTATTTTAATCCTAGTTTATTAATGTCTTTTTCGAAACGCAATTTAATGATTAGTTAAGATAAATTTATTGTATTTATAATAAGTAGATTCTTCAAAAAAATTTTAAAAAGCTTCAGAAAATCTAATATGCAAATATATATATATATATATATACATATATATACATAAACAAAATTTTCTCTATTTTAAAGATCTCATTTTAATAATGCATCTAATTGAGCATAAATAAATCTACAAGAGCAGTTAAAATAGCTTTAAGGATAAAAAAAATACTTTGAAAATTTCTTCGAATTTTATTATAAAAACACAAATTAAGTCGAATAAAATACATTTAATGCCAAATAATATTTTTTGTATTAAACACGCACTTTTTATAGTTTTAATCGGATAATATTTTTAACTAATATTGAAATAAAAATGACATTTTTGAAAAGGAGTAATTGAAATAAATGAAATGGAAGAAATAAAAAGAACCTTTTTTAGAGCATGTTTCATTGAATTGGCATTAAAATTGAAATAAAAAAGATATTTTAACATTCATGAAATATAAAGATTTTAACCAAAAAATATGTAGTTAATGGACTATTTCTGCTACTATTTCTTTTTTCGTGAATGGCGTTTTCTTGAAGAGAAGGCGTAGGAGTTTAGACGTAGTGAAATAAATAATAACTTATATATATATATATATATATATATATATATATATATATATATATATATATATATATATATATATATATATATATATATATATGCACTAAAAGGTAGAAAAATTTTTAAATAATAAAAATTAAAAAGATTTCATTTTTATAGCTAAAAATAATAAGGATATAATTATTATTTTTCCATAATTGAAAAAGGAACGGTAAAATGTATGTTTAACGCATGAGGAGGTAGAATTAGAAAGAAAAATCTTAAAGTACGCTTTTGTTATTTCAATACTTTTCATAAGAATCTGAAATATTAAAGCATAAGAATCTGAAATATTAAAGCAGCACAAATAATAAAAAATGCCAAGTAATATGAAAAATATTAGTTAAAACGTAATTATGAATTATAAAAATGATTAGAGCCAACATTTTTCGTTAGAGTTGTTGTTAACTTCTGTCATACCCTCAACAGTTTGTAAATTTAAAGTTCTAGTTATTTTTCAAAAGTACTATAGTTATGCAATATTGAAACTTATGAAAAAGTTCAAAAATAAATTTTCCCTTTCTAATTAAGATCTGCAATACAGAATTTTCTCACGGAATTCACTTAAATTAATATGTAGGCAAGCAAAGACCTTAATTTTTTAGTAGATTTAGTCTAAAATGAAATTTAAAAGAAATATATTTGAAACCGATGTAAATACCGGGCAATTTATCAAAGATAAAGTTGATATTCAAACACTAAAACCTGTTTCATTGTTATTGAAAACTGATTGAAAAGCAAAATTTTCTTCACGTTTCACCATGCAAACAAACTATGATATTTTAAATTCTCCCTTCATCGCTAATAATTCTTTGGACTTTGATACATACTTAAAAATTAATTTGTGACACACAAATAATTCATACGTTTAGATTTAATGTTTAAAAAGTCTCTATCATTTATATTAACGATTAACGCTTTAAGACTGAATTTGTACTATTGTGTTTGTTGGATACTTACCCTATATATGCACACCATAAAAAATTTCAGATTGAATTACGGCATAAAGTATCGGCACTTTGGGTGCATCATCCGTAAAATCCATTGTACCTTTATATCTATTTGTTACATAAAATATTATACCGTAATTTAAGTAATATTTAGTTAATAATATTGATTCAGAGGTTTTACTGTTATAAAGTATCTGCATTGACATTGCACCGTTATATCTAATTTTACTGTAAAATATTGCACAGTAAATTTTAAAGTAATATTTATTTAATAATAGTGATTTAGTGATTTTATGGTTATCATTGTAAAAATTGCGATAAATCAGGATTGTTTTTTTTATTCCATAGTATGTTCCAAGAAAAAAGGATTTTATGATGCACCCTGAGTTTTGATACTTCTTGCCGTAATTTTTCACATTGCATAAGAATAATATACAAATTAAATATAGAATAATATACAGTTTGAAATGAGTGATTTTTTAAAAATCTTATCCGCCAATCTATCTAAATAAAAATGAATGTCTGTGTGTGTGTGTTCTTCATAAACTCCTAAAGCATCCTACCGAAAGCTAGGAAATTTGGCATACAGATAGTTCAAAGCACGAGGAAGGTAACTGTTGAAATTAAAACATTCTACAACAAACCGTTCGAGATGGATAAACGAAAACAAAACATTTTCTGATAGGTTAGGCGTTAGCCATTGTTTTAAATTTACGATTCAATTTTTCACATATTTTAACGATAACATCAATGATTGCTAACTTATAGCTCGATTTGATCAAAAAATAGTTTATTGCGCGTATTTAAATATTTGATTATTTTATATCCATTATCAGATTAGAGCCCTGGATTAGAAAGATCAACTTATCATTGTAAAACATTTGTTTTCTTTATTAAGAAACTAATAAAAAAGCAGTCCTTGCATTTTTGCTTTGTGAGTGGCTAGGTTCCTGACAATGTGAACAGTCATCAATCTAAATGTACCTCCAGATAGAATGGAGTTAACATGTCTTGTATACTAGTAAATTGAAGTTGATTTATTTTAGCGGTAGCTACGCTTCAATTCTCATCTATCAAAATCTTATACGGGATAGAATTCGATGAATGCATATCACTAGTTGATTCATTGTTGTCTTATGAGAGGCCGGAAGAACTGTATTAAGATCTCCAGACTTTAAGAGCTAGTGGTGCGAGCTATATTGAGATCACCGGATTTCGAGTACTGATCGTGATAGCTGTATTAAGATTATGGTTGTGTGCCTAGTCTCTCCTACGTTTCTCTAACAGTCGTGATGGCTCAGTGATTAGAGCGTTTGCCTTCTTATGAAGTGAAACAGGTTCGAATCCCAGCGATGACTGGTAGATACTAATTCCATATCCGGCTTGAACCGACCACAGTGCAGACCTAAAATACCATCAGTGGTAGACGGATCATGGGTTAGAGTCCCCTTGCCCTCAGGCTAACCATGGGAGGTTTTCGTGAATTTCCTCTCCATGTTACACAAATTCGGACTAGTACCATCGAAAAAGTCCTCCACGAAGGCTAATTTCTTCTGGAAAGGGTTCAACATTACGAAGTTGCGGAATTGAACATTTGTAGTCGTAAACCCAAAATTGGGTCGGCTTTTCAACAATGGTTATAAATATGTTTCTAGCAGCCAAGTGTGTAGGTCCCTATTGTGAATAGGATCGAGACTGAGTAGTAACAGCGCGAGGAATACAATATCGCCATCACAAATTGCAAGTCAACTGTTAACTGTGTTCCATGCATCGAAATAGCCATGTTCATATCAAAGTGGCCGTTTCTCTTAAGGTAAGCGTGATCAGATCACGTACGGGTCACTAATATGGGGCTTGGCAATCGACATTGTCAACCGTCACCCATCTAACTGTGCCTCCACGTGTCTTATATACTAGTGAAATGGAATTGGGTAATTGTAGAGGTAGAGACGGGGAGACTTTAAAAACTCACAATACACCTTAAATACTTTATTTCGATTCAATTTCAAAAGAATACAAAATTAACAAAAATATTTTCTTTCAATTATTTTATAAAAAATGATATTAAAGACGTATACTGCTTTTTTTTTAATTTTACTTTTCATTCTTCGATTTAATTTCAATATACTTCATTCAATTTTCTTTTACATTTCTTTCGTTGTGAATGAATTTAAAATAATACCATTTTTTTCTTAAGCAATTACCAAATACTTTAGAATTAATGATGAGTAGTCAGAATCAATTACCTTCTCTTCAAGTCACAATCAAACGCATTATACGTTTTTATTTAAGTTTCTACTCTACAAAATTTTCTTATATTAAACTCTTCAAAATTCAGTGCTCACTCTAAATTTGGCAAAATCGTAGAATATATTCAAGCAAAAAAAAAATTAATAAACTAGACCCAAGTTCGCTTTGAAAAACGTAACCCTTTAATTCATAATATGAAATGCATTAAGATTGACTTCACCGATAAAAAAAATCAATATTTAAAATTGAATCATTTAAAAATATAATTGAAAAAACGGAAATTAAAAAAAAATTAAAACAAATATATCTAAATTTACAAACGTCGAATAATTTAATAAATTTTTTGACTTTATCAGGGAAATTAAATGATGTCCTTAATAATTATTGTAATAAACAGTTATTACATTTTCTTTAAATAATCTATAAATAATTAAATTTAAAATCGCGAAAGAATATCTAAGTTTTTCTTGTGTGTTTGAAAAGTATTTTCTCATAAAATGGAAAGAGGATTTTTTTTATAGTAAATAAATAATTTATTGAATTATATGTTATCCATTCTGGTTTAATACCTTTTGCAATTTTCATGGTAGTAACTTGATTCAACCCTTATGAAATTTAGAAATCCTGGCAAAATCCAGTTAATTTGAAGTAAAAGTTTTACTGTCTGAAACATTTTGTAGATTGCAGCAAATATTATGAACCACGCATTCCCAATGAAGAGGGTGCTTCGAAAATGAAGCGTTTTTAGATGTTTAGAGCAGCAAATCACAGACAAGAAATTTATTCCATAGGGAATAAATTTCTTTCCACACGTACATGAGGTAACAATATATCGGAGCTTTGAAATTATACCTAGGTGTTTCAAAATAATGAATTCGAGAAATTTAATCGCTCAGCTATATCACGAATTGTTATTTGCCGGTTTGGTTTATATAATACATTTTAAAGTCCTCATCAGTATACATTGGAATTCCAAAATGTGTCACATCTTCAATATCGAAATTGCTGGATCAGAATTTCGAAAATTAGTTTTGGCACTAGTGTACTGTCAGTACATATTCTCTTTATATATATCGCTTAAATATTTTTCTTGCTCGAACAATATTTCTAACTTTTTGATAGTAAAAAAAAAATAAAATATGCCGAAAAGGCTGCTTTCCATTCATGAAAGGACACCAATCAAACAAGAAGCACTCTATACCAGCTGTGAAAATATATAATGATTATGCGGCACAAATACGAAGGTGTCTGTTAATAAATATAATTTAATCCCCCATTGGGCCACATATTAAATCCCACAAAGGTTTTCTAAGTACCTTTTCAATATTTTTAATAATTAACAGATTTTTTAACCAACCGGTTAATATTGGTCAAAAGATTTAATAAATGAAAAGCGTAATACGATTTTATACGATTATCATTGCAACTTCATCCGCAAACTTTTTTGGTAACTATTAAACACGTTGAATATGTTTTTCTAAGACGTAATTTAAAAGATTAACTGCGAAACTTTAATTCTTAATATTGCTTAAAAATTTTTAAATAGCTATTTTCATTAATGTTTTTACTTGCATACGTAAATTTAAAATAATTTTCTAAACATTTTAATTTAAATCATGTCAAAATATAGCAATCTTATAAATTAAAACAGAAATAATTAAAATAACAGTATTTCTTTGTAAAACAAGAAACAAATCATATAACTTTTCTGTTCAGTAACAGTAATTTAAAAACAACAATAAATGTACTTAGGTTATTATATTTTTATATTACACAGAGAATTGGGTTATTGGAGGAAATTTTTGTATTAAAATAGTAACAGAAAACACTAATAAACTGATAAACATTAATCTTTGTAAAATAGAAAGTGCATCATATGTTTTTCTGTTCAATAACAACGGATCATAAACAAAGAAAAGATATTTTAGCTATTTTTTTTAAACATTATATAGAGAATTTGATTAGTAAATGAAATTTCTGGTTTAAGCAATGGATTAATTTAATAACATAAAACCCTGATTAACAGTGATATTTGCAGCATAAGAAACCTATCACACAGCTTTTCTGCCCAACAACAATTGAGCGATAACAACGAGAAATATGTTTAGGCTTTTAAATATCTTTTTATATTGTTTAAGGAATTGGAATATTAGATGAAATTTTTTAATTACGAACTGGGTTAGATGAATAACAGTAAACTTTGATAAACTAATAAACACTAATCTTCGTAAAAAAAAATATTCTATATTTTTTCTGTCCAATAAAAATGGATCAAAAACTATTTAAAATTTATTTAGGTTTTTCATCTTTTCGTTACATGGAGAATTAGATTTTGGATTATGTTAAAAAAAGAAAACACCAATAAACTGGTAAGCACTACTCTTTGCAAAATAAGACACCTATCTCATAATTTTTGCCCAATTGAACTGAACAAAAGACAGTAAAAAAATATAGAGAGATTATTATCTTTTTAAGTTGTACAGAAAATTGGATTATTGGATAAAATTTTTTAATTTTATATTAAATTAATAACAGCAAAATAACTAATAAGCACTGATCTCTGTAAAGTAAAAAAGCTATTATAAAATTCTTCTGTCCAATAGCAATGCACCGAAAGTAACGAAACTTGCATTTAGCTCAGTATATTTTTTTTATTTCATATAGAAAATTAGATCACTAGATCAAGAATTTGATTAGTTTAACAAAGCAAAAACTGACTTCATACTAAACTGTTACTCTCTCTTAAACTCGTTCTTTTTCTACTAATGAATTTAAAAGGAATTAAATAAGAAGGTTAAATGAGCTAAGGCAGTTGTAAGTCCAGTAAGTTTTAAACTGTTTTCTGTTTAAAATAATAATGTTTTGAAATCTTCTTAATATGTATTTTTCATTTCCTTAGTAGTTAGTAAGTAGCAATACTAAGTTCCTGGATCTAACTTGATTTGTAAAATAATAAAAGAGCTATGGACTTTATAACTTAAATTTTAAGAATTGATATTTAATAATTGATGCCATTCTATATTTAAAATTCGTTATTAATTATTAATTAACGTTATTTATTTGATTATATGATAAATTCTGACATACCTTTAGTACAACCAGAGAATTTGATTAAAATCTACGTTATTTTCACTGGTAATACGAAAAACGATTGAATTTAGTTAAGGAATTAATATTGTTAAATATGTTCAAAAACATAAAACATATAACATCTCTTCAACTAAAAACTAATCCAAGTAAAACACATGAAAAACTAACGAATATTTGTTAGACATGTTCAAAATATCCTTGTTTTCTTGTAAACTCGTTGAGTAGAAAGCGGAATTGGTGACTTTGTTTCATTATGGCAGTTGCAATTCTTAAGTTGCAAAATAGTAAGTAATTGTTTAACTTTATTTATAACAAAGAAAATTTCAAGAGTAACTTAAAATAACAACATAAATAAATTAGCAAATAAAAAAGCCACTGAATGATCAGATTATTTACCTTCAGATTTTATGAGAGAAAAAATATCAATATATTGTAATTATAAAAAGATATAAAGTTTACTTTTGACTTGATTAATGATGAGGAAATTTCAAAATATCATAAAAAGAAGCAAAATAACTGAGATAACAAAGAAAAGTTATTAAGGGACAATTTGCTACACTTAGGATTAAAGAAGAGCAATAAGTAACCACATAACACATTGTAAAAGTGCGATAAAATTTCAATATATCATATAATATGTATAAAATCATTTGCCTATTAGTGTCTGATATCACCTTAAAAAATTTTACTCAAACTATTTCTTATCTTAAATTGAATTTATATGTTTAAATAAAGATATGCAGTATAAAAAAAGAGTTAAAATAAACAATAATAAGTATGCAAATAAATTTTATAATATACGAAGTACTTTGGTATGATTGAACGGTTTCGTATTATTTTTATTGCGCATAACATTAATCAATATAATATTCGAAAAAGTATTTCAAAATCCATTCTTTGATGATATAGAATACTTATTTTAAACCATAAGTATATATTTTCTTAATTTTAATAATATATATTTATTTCATAAATTATAATTCAATATAATAAAGAAACCGAAGAAAACGAAAAATAACTGCATATAACATACTAATAGATAATGCAAAATTGTGCAAAATTTTGTTAGCATAAATAACAATCAAAATAACCACGAATGACATATTACAAACATAAAATATACTCTAGTTCACATATTTCTTATAACAAATCCATTTTTATTAAGCATGGTATAATTAATCTTCAATAAATGAAATTTATGTTCTAAAAAACATATGTAATTTTGAAAAAGAATTAAAAAAATTAAATTTAAAATAAAAACTTTTAAAACATTTAAATACTTTCTGAAATAAATATCTCTAACAAAATGAATAACTAGCTTCAAACCGTAAATATCTTTATCGTCTTAATAATATATCTTTATTTTATACATTATATAGAGTTATATATAGTAACAAAACAGAAGAAAATCAAAAGTAACCACGAATAACATGTAGCAACAATAAAATAAACTCTTCTTAACATACTTCATATAATATTGAAGTAATTTTTTTATTATGGTACATTTAAATATGAATAAATAAAATTTGTGTTCTGAAATTTATATGTAACTTTAAAAAAAAGAGATAAACAATTGAATTTGAAATGAAAGCTTTTAAAATATCTAAATAAATTTTGAAATGAACACCCTCAATGAAATTAACAGCTTGTTCTAAGCCGTAAGTATCTTCATCTTAATAATATCGATTTGTTTGATGTATAATGAAAAGTTATATCTAGAAATGAAACAGAAAAAATTAAAAGTAATTATTCATATACATAGAAATATTTATTATTTATTATTACATAGTATAGTTATTTCATATTACATAGAAATCAATTTTTAATTAACTATGGTATCTTCTATTATCAAGAGATAATATTTGTGTTTTAGAACATCATATTTAATAATAGCAAGCCTTAAATCAGTAAATTTTAAGTAAAAACTCTTAAAATCTCTAAAATAAACTTCTTTAACAAAATCAAAAGCTTGATTTTACCATTAGTATCTTTATCATAGTCATCTAATACGCAAACTGCAAATTTGTTTATGGGTAATTAACCGTTTTGATTATATACTTATTACATAGAAATATTAATATATAAATAAAACAAAACTCCAAATAGAAACTCTTAAAACATCTAAATATATTTTAAAATAAATACCTTTAATAAAATCAACAGCTTGCTCTAAACCATAAGTATCTTTATCACAATCGTCTAATACATAAGCTCCAAGTTTGATTCCGGGTAAAAAATTCTTTTGATTGTTTACCCAATCCATGGTATACAACATGCATTCTAAGGCTTGTATCCCGCCTTGAGGCATTATGGGACCACATATTTTTTGATCTTCTCGCTCATGTATCATCATCAGTCCACCTAAGATGATATCACCATCAATTTCAGAAACTCTTTTTACTGGCCATGACTGATTAAAATTAGATGAAGTTCTACTTTTTCTAATTAGACTCAAAATTTCGGAAGGAAAATGGGTGTCATTTTCTTCGAAACTTACATTCACAAAATATTGACCAACAGCAATATTTTCAGCTAGAACTATATTTTTAGAAGAATTCCAGCAATAACTTGTATATAATAAATAGTATAAAACTAAGATAACTAAACTAAAAGTGATAGTCATGTTTTTCGATGAGTTATCTTCGTTTTTGTGCGTAAAGTAACATGAATTCGTGAAAGAACCACGTGGGAAAGTTTTCCCCTATTCAGAGGAACACATCTGCCATTCTATCCAAGTGGTTAGAGCATGGATAAATGCATCCTTTTCGTCTCGCTTTCAGTTAAGACCATAATGCTTATCAGCGCACCCTGGCGTTATGCGCCGAAAACATGAAATTGAAAACTTCAAAACACGTCTGGACTTGCTAACTTTCGAATGTCTTAAACTAATGCATTTTCTGTTGCAAATAATATAGATTTCTTTAGGGGAAGAAACTTTAAATATTTATTAATTTAACCTTCAATGCTATGTCAAAATTTATTAATCGTAAGTTTAATACCCTTATAAAATATTTAAATGTAGTTTTAAAGACGAATAGCTAAAAACTATATTCTTAGGAAACTGATGAAATAGAGACTGAATATTTATTATAATTCTCATATATTATAATTAAGCGTGAGCAAATACTTTGAAAAATTCTCTTTTAAAAAAATTTGAGAAATTAAAAACATGTAAAATTGTAACTAAATAAATTTAATGTTACTGAAAAATCCTTGCTTGTTCCTGGAATGAAACCATATATTGAAAAAATATATTGTCAGTTATCGAACAAGAAAAGAATGAATAAATAAATAAAACTATCACAGTAGGAAAGTAAATAAAAATAAGTCTACATGCACTGTAAAAAAATTTGTCAACCGCAAATGGTGGCAACTATACACTATTTTATTTTTACTGAGTATAATAAGGGAGTTAAAGCTTTGAACAATTCTTTTTCAAAAAATATGAAAAATTTAAAAACATGTAAGTAAATAAAAGCTACTGAAAAGTCATACATGAACTCTATGCAATAATCTACAACTTATTTTTGCAATAAGTGAGTAAGTAATGCATTGAACAATTGTTTTTCAAAATTTGACAAATACGAAGCATTCACGTCAGTAAAATTAAGATTAGTGAAAAAGGCATCTGAAAACTTAATGCAATAATCTGCAACTTATTGTAATAAGTGAGTAATTAAATGCTCAGAAAAGTTCGTTTTCAAAAGTTTCTCGTTTTCAAATCAGAAGCATATATTAAACTGCTGAAATTTCTTAGAACTCAATGAGTTGAGTTTTGCAATAATCTAAAATTATGGCAAAACTCAATACAATAACTTACAGCTAATTCAAAACTTAATAGAATAATCTAAAAATTTTATTTCCTTTATTTTTTAACAAAAACTAGTGATTGCTAAATCAATATATTTGACATAAAAAAAAAAAAAAAAAAAAAATATATATATATATATATATATATATATATATATATATATATATATATATATATATATATATATATATATATATATATATATATATATATATATATATATATATATATATATATATATATATATATATTATTTAGAATACAATTTCTTGAATTTGAAAAAGGAAAGCGAGTAATTATCAAAGGAACTTGCTTTTTATTTGAAGACAGTATCATTTTTTAATCTACATATGGATCAACGAAAAGCATTTTGAATACATCAGCATAAATCAGTTTCAGAAATATTGATTGAACTGAGAACGAAAACAAACAACTATAACATTTCACTTTCAATTCAAATTCTTAATTTCTCTGAACACTTCAGTAAACTTTTAAAAGAGACAAGGAGTTCAAGTTTAGGAATTCTTATCTGGACTTTAAATATTTTAGGAATGAATTCGTCTTTAAAATGAATGAAGATTCCTCTGAATGACTTGAAATTTATTCCTAATTCAATAATATTTTGCTGTCATCTTTAATATGGTGTAGGTAAAATTTATTAAATGAACGTTTACAGTGAGTTGAAATTTTTATAAAAAGAATAAATTTATGAAATGCAGACGTCATAATAATGATTGGTGGTTAAAATGTCACAATAATTTATTAAATGAACATTTACAGTGAGTTGAAATTTTTATAAAAAGAATTAATTTATGAAATGTAGACGTTATTACAAAGATTGGTGGTTAAAATGTCACAATAATTTATTAAATAAAGTTGTTTAAATGATATATAATAATAAAATGAGGAGCTTTCTTGTGTGTTTCTCTTATAACTTCAGATCCGACACCAATTATGCTTAATTGATTCTGATAATAGGTACTAATTAAAATTGAAAAAAGCTATGTACTGAACTAATAGAAAAATGGTGCTAATTCGTTCTGAAGGAATATAAAAAATTATCATTTAACTATTGAAGCCAATGAGGCTTAATTAATTTTGTTAATAAGCACTTTTAACAGATTGTTAATTGATGCAATTTTATTCAATATAAAATTTAGAAAATGTTGGTAAAATTAATATATTTGATGCCTATAAAATCTACATGAATACCGAGCAGTTTTAATATAGATACTGTGTTGCACTGTGTTTTACCTCTTTAAAGGTTATGTACCAGAAAAAATCACTTAATTGTGGAAAGCTTTAACCATCACGAGTTGGTCTTGAGTAATAGCATCATTCCAAAAGTCACTGAATACAGTGAGTTATTATTTTTTGATGGAATGAATTACCAAAAAACATGTTTAGCTTAATCTAATAAAGCAAAACCATTGGCAAGGACAAAAAGTTATGTGAAATTAAAAGCAAATAATATTATTTTATCTTTATTAATTATGTTGGTATGTTTACCAGTTTTGTGCAAGATTTCGTAGTTTTTATCAGTATTGATTTATTGATAGTTTGATTATTTTTACTGCTTACAGAAAACGGGTATTCAACTAATATGTTAGAAGGCAGGTATCTGAAATGTAGACTGAATTTTTTATGCAGATTTTTAAGTACAAAAATCATAAAGGAAATTTATTTTGTCTATTTTTTTTAACACTCGAACAGTCGATACCAAATATACTTCTGGTATAGAATTTTGGACCTACTTAAAACTCCGATTGAGTTCAGTTTGAGATCATTTTGACTCTCATACGTATTTGATGTTATTTCAAAGTATGTAATTCTTGAACCACTGCATATTGTTGGATATACAATTTTTAAGCTCTTTTAAAGATTAGTTTGTTTTAGAGGGGTTTTTTTATTATTATAATGACAATATAATAATATAGTGTAATACTCTATTACAGATTATTCTTGCATGGGACGGCAAGTCATACGAAAATAACTAAAAGATAGGAATATATAAAATACACATTAGAACACAAGTTGTTTTAAAATGTCAAGTTCCATCAGTGATGCGACATCAGCGTACGCGTATACTATATAAGCATAACGTGAATGTGATAGCAAAATAGACACGATTTGGTTCATAACTCATAACCATCAGAAGTTTAACTCCTCCATTTAAATAGTTAAAAGACATTTTTTTTTTATTTTAAAGACTGAATTTTATCAATTAGGGGATATCTTATGCGCAAAACACTAATTCGTAGTTTTAGCACAAGAGTGAATTCACTTTACGTAAGCACGAGAGTAAATTCGCTTTACGTAAGCACAAGAATGAATTCGCCATGCATAATTAGGTTATCAAAGGACTCCTGAAGAACTATCCTAGCATTGAATACAGTAATGTTACGAACATTGTAAAAAACATGCGAGCCACATGCATTTTTTACATCTCGTAGAATAAGTCTTCAGCATCTAGTCTTCTACGTTCCTGTCACATTTCGTACCATCGTAGTTAATGACTATGTTCGGCTTTACTCAGTGCTGTCATTTGCAAACACATCCACGTGAATACTATTCATTATTATGCAATTCTGTTACTTTTGCACTTATATAATAAGAGTTGTTTCCATTTCCCAGAGTAAAATATTATTTCACAATGAAAAAAGAAAACATTTTTCTACGCTCAATTCAGTAAAAAAAAAGAGATTTAAATAAAATATGCAAAATGAATGCTTTTAAAACTATATATTTCAAGTTAAATTATTATTAAATTCCTTTAATGCATATAGCATACATACTTCAAGTAAAAATATTTATTTTTATTTTTGAGTTCTAATTTTATAAATATAACTTTTTTAAATGTATAAAGCAAATACTATTACTTAATTTGCTATCTATACATTTTATATCCGTACATCGAACGCATTAACACTTACTCGAAAGTACAAAGAGTTACCGAAGAAATAACGTGAAGAAGTTATAATGATTGTTACGCTGATGTAATTGATGTCAGTATCACTAAATTATCTTTCCCAACTTCCAATTTATGAGAAACGATTTCAACTGATAAATCCCTGAAGCTGAAATATACTGAAAATAGATTTACACATTGTCTGAAGCCATGAAATAAAGTTGGGAATATATATGGGAAGAATAACAGTTGCGTATCATCGTGCAAATTATTTGAAACGACTAGTCAAACAACACAATTTTACCAACGCATCATTTTGAAACAGATAACTATGTATCAAACTATAGTTCATGGATTAAAACTTAGGTAGATTCTAGTTTGATCTAAATAAATCAAACTGTTTTTTTCATCTTCTACATATTAACACCTTTTTCAATTATACTATTTTAATACTATAATAATACATGTATGATGCAATGCAAATTTAAATTTCCTTTATTATAAATCATTTATTTCATCATATGTTAAACCTTTTGCAGTCGGACAAGTTTGTACTTGAATATATAGAACGAAAAATGTATGAAAACTTATATATTTTTAACTATAATTATATGGTAAAAACTATCATGATAAATACAAACTGCTTTCTATCAGTTGCATTTCCCAATAACATTTGTTAATTGCTGTCAAAACAGAAGCTTCATTCAACTACAAAATATAATAAGTTCATTTTACATATTTTCTATACAAATAAAGAGCGGTCAACTTATGTATGCATATAAAGTTCATGCAGCTAATTGTATTCCGAACAGTTTACTTCAATCGGAACAATTTACTCCTAAACACTTTTAACAGTTCAAATTATTTTGTCAAAATCACCAGTAAATCTACTGGAAATCCTTTAACAAGAGTCTTTTGTAAAATTTAAAAAAATTAAGCACAGAAATATATGCACATAAGATTTAGTAATTTTGCAAACATAAAGTAATTAGAAGTTAAATAACAAATATAAAGTAATAAAATAAAATTACCTCCCGACCTTTACACTTCTTAGACAGGGGATATTTCATTGCAGTAAAATCACTGAGACACACATGATAGAAGAAAGTGTAATCCGATCTGACAATCAGCTCTCAATCGAATCCGGGTTGAAGACGTTGTAGGCGAACACTCTGCCCACTAGTCCACCTGGGAGACTATTTATCTATGAAAAAAGTAGCAATGCATAAAAACATTGAAATAAAGTTAATTTAAAGAAGCTTATTAGAAAAAAAATTATTTTATGTGACTCAGTAGACAAGAACTTTATAAACAAGAACTTACGTAATTTAACAGATATTCTTGTTTTTCTCTTATAATTTAAAAGAGATTCTTGTTTTCCTAAAAATGCTCCATCTGCATTAAAATAGAACTCCAAAAATATTTAGATTTGTGTACTCATCACACACTTATTAGTTTTCATCTTTGAAAACGCAATCTTATACTTCTAATTATACCAAACATCTTAATATTTTGTAAAGAAAATTAACACTTAGAGAAGAGTAAGAGTAAAAACAAATATCACAGAGAATATTGAAATTTTTATATAATTACCTTCGAGCCAAGAATCACGATCAGTTAAAGGAAAAAAGAGTTTTTATTAAATGTCTTAAAATTTAATATTCATTCATATGCACATTCAATATCATTCTTTTAAGCAAGATGTGACCTTTAATTTATGTATAAAATATTCTGCTAATATAATACTTAATTCACGTATTTTAAAACATTCTGCGAATCGCATACTTATTTATTTATTGGCAATACATACATTTGTAGGCTTGTGTGCTCAATTAAGGCTTATAAACAGTTGTCAAGTAGAAGTACAGAAATTACAATAAAGAGAAGGACAGCACTAAGATACATAAGCGAGATTCAAGTCCGCAAATTCCACTCTTCGCACAGCGTTTGGAGTAGATACCGCTCTGCCCAGGGATATTTATTTAATGTGTCCCTAAGTAGCCTGTATCTGCCTTATTGCACTTTTGTACTGAGCTGTTAGTTTCTGAAGCATCTTTTAAAGTTCTTTAACTCTTAGGTTAGAGTTTTCTTAATGACCTCAAATTCTTTAAACGTTGTTCCTTTAACTTTTTTCATTGCGGAGATTGTAGAAATAAATATTTCACCATATTATCCGTTCGAATCTCAGACTGTTTGTTTTCGTTATGATACCGTACTTAGAGCTGCACAATGGACTATTGATTATGGTCTAGAAAAAGTCCCAGTGGATGATCCGGAGATAACATACATACGTCACAACCCGTTTTACGGGGAGGACGCATTCACACACTATCCATCCATCCGCAAACCGCAATTTTGACCTGAATTACAGCATGATCTATCTCCTGCGCAGTACTCCCAGGGGTATTGATCTGCTATGGGAACTTGGAGGACTTTATGACCCCGACAGATTTAGCGTGCACCATTTTGTACACAGAGAGTCTACGACCTGCAGAAATCGAACTCATGACCTCGCGAGCAGGGGCCAAATGACCTACCATCCTGGCGATCCCGGCCTTCTTTTTTGTTTTCGCAACTAATTATTTTTTTAAAAAGATTCTTTATCATTTTGGTTCATTTTTTATTACATTTTGATTGATTAAATATTAAATTATGATTTTGATCTTCTTTTTCAAATTTCTCTAATGTTCCTTTCTGCTGGCAACGGGTGTATATTTTACTGACAGGGTGATAGTAAGAACTATAATTTTGAAAATCAGAATTTTCAGTAAGTCGTTACCATATAAATAGAAAATTTACCAAATGAATAGTTAGGTTCAAATACTGTATATTTTGATTTTATTTTTGAGAATTGTGCTTTTTTTTTACCAGAAATGTCAGTATCATACAGCATGGTAATGTTAACAGATATTATTCTCAGTGTACAATAACATTAAAAATATCTAATAAAAGGTTATTTTAAAAATATTTTTATAAGTAAGCACAATAGCCGGGATTTAAAACTTGTCAATTCATGTTTTATAAAAGATGCGTTGTTTTATGAGATCTATCTGAAACTCTAAAATAATATTCGAGCTCTCTTTAACCGCTTAATTTGCTATTGATTATCCGAGAGTTTTTCAAAGTTGTATTTCCTTTTTTTTATCTATGGGACTTGGAAATTATGATAAAGGTATTTATATGATCATTATGGTAATTAATGACTAGATTTTCTCATTGCATTCTTCTTCAGAGCTTTAATTCCTACATAATTTTATGCATTTGACTAAGATGTTTTTTTTTTTTAATATTCTTATAGAAAAATGTATTAAGTTTAAAAATTATGCACATACATCATTATGGTAAACAATAAATGTTCCGCAAATATTTCGAAGGAATTTAGCAATAATGTGTAAAGTATATTCAGCAATAAGTATATTCAGCAATTTAGCTGACTAAGTATCAAGAAATAAGGGAAAGATTTCAATTCAAAATTGACAAAATAGTTTTGAAAAAGCACAATCCCTTCGAAAGGAACAATTTTGGTTTAATGAAATTTTTGTTATTATAATAAGCTTCAAGATAACTTAACAAATTCGTAAAGAACTATACCAATTTTTTTTAGTTATATACTCTCAAATATGCTTCTGTATATGCCAATATAGGAAACGTACTTTCTTTTAAGTCTGAAATTTATATTTAAATAATTGTATAGCATTCACAATTTTGAAGAAAAGCTAAAATGACTTTATTTCTTTATTCCATTCTTCTAACAGGATTAACTCACGCAATGGCTCATTTTTATGCATTTTGAAAAGAGAAATATTTCGCTTTTGTAGAAATGTATACTGATTAAAATAATATAGCCAAGCCTCATTAAATTCAATGGTAAATGTCAACAATTATATATTTTCTGATTCAAAGAAAAATTGATAAAGTAAAAGAATTAAATATAAGGTTTCTAAAGCAACTGTTGTTGTAATAAAAAAGCGTTTAGAAAAAGGACAATAACTTTTGGCCGCGTAGACCCCACTGAAGTTTGCTTGTTTCACTTGCTGGGTTCTTCCTCGCCCAGCGCTATCGCTGATCCGCTAACTACTTTGAAGAGTTGATTTAGTTTTTTTCAAATCCCGTTATGAAAGTTTATTCTTTTACACTTTCTTTAACTTGTGGTATATGTTTGTCAAAAAGAAAAGGGTTCTTAAGCCATTCTTTGTACTTGTAAGATACCCCCATATCTATGCTAATAAATAAAAAAAATCCTAATGCTTCCAATAAAGATTTTTAATTCTGACAAAAGACTTGATATACGAGTATTTGATTTGGCTACCTTCGAATTCACTGGAAAATCTTATCATCAAATTTTCTTCTGTTATAATTGAGACATGAATCAGGAAAATAAAAAATCAATCTTCAAATAACTTCCGTCAAGCATTTAAAAAATTGCCTTTTTTAATTTATTTTAGAGGTGTAAACATATTATACGCTGAATCAACGTTTCTTTTGTGAAAGGAATTGAGATTAAAATGATCAAATTACTAAATAAATGATAAAATGAATAGTAATTCTGAAAAATAGCTTGGTTTAGAGTTATTTTTCACAGCATGGCGTGAAAACCATTTTTTCTGTTAAACTTACATTTCAGTTTTGTATTTTTACTAAATGAGCAGTGATGACTCAGCGATTAAAGCACCGAGCTATTATTGTGAAGATCTGGGGTTCGATCCCCAGCAGTGGTTGATACCCCTAGCTTTAGATCGATGGGTACCTAATTGTCTAGGAAGTAATGGCAGCCTGAGTGTAATGCTGACCACATTACCTCAATCCTGCAGTTGGTCGCTGAAATTGTGGAGACTTAACCTATCTGATCCATCTGCTGAGTTGTGGGAATGTTTTACTTATTTTTGTGATTTTTTTTAATCAGAAATTTCTTTACCATACAAGTATGGTAGTTTTTGCAGAATTTTTCTCAGGTTTATCTAATCATTCAAAAATAAAAGTGAAAGAAAAAGAAAAGAAAATGTATTAAAAATTCTATAAAGTTAGGGGATTTATTTTTGTATTTGTAAGTATTTGATTAATTTTTTGATGAATTTTGCTTTAATATTATGCTTTGTTTCATTAAAATCTTCAAGTACATATTTTGGAAGAAAGTTCCTTAGTGATAAAACGAAGTTTTAAAATCTTCTAAAACTTTTCAAATTTATTTTCGATTTCTGAATCCTTAGCGATAAATAAGTACTATATGACCTAAATAGATCGCAGTAAAAAGACAATATTTCCAACTTTCTAGGAAGAAAAAAGTTCAAGCCAAAAATAAAAGTGAAATTGAAAAATGGAGAAAGGAGATTTTTATAACATTTTTCTCTGTTCGCCTTTATAGAGGAAAGATCTTTTTGATCTTGAAAAAAATCTGAGTTATCTCATATGAAGCTCCTGATTTAATAATTGATAAGGAGGAACTTTTTGGTTGCTGTTAAAATATATGGCACAAGAGATAATAAATCGTAAAACAAAATAATGTACCCTTAATTCGTCCTACTTAAATTTCAAATTAAATCTTTTATTTAAAATATATTATAAGCAAGTGGTGTTTAATTCGTTCAATTCAATAAATTCCGGTAAAATTACCATACTGCATGGTAATGACATTTCTGGTAAATAAAAACCATAATCCTGGTATTAAATACCAAAATATACGGTATTTAAAACATTCATTTGTTAAATTTTCTGTTCATATGGAAACGGTTTATGGAGAATTATAATTTTTTAAAGTATAGTTCTCATTACCACAGATTTAGTAAAAAATGCAAAACTGAAAAGTAAATGTAATAGATTTTATTTTCTATCCACTGCTGTAAGGTATCATGATAAAAATAGCAATTTTTACCACATTTACCAGATTGTAACGACACCATCGGTGGCAATACAATTATAAAGTAATAATGCGTCGTAAATCTTTCCAAAATTATTAGCAATGCAGGTAATATTTTGGCTGAAGCAACAAATAATGAAAGTATTCGCTCGAATAATATTCACTTCTATTTTATTCAAAATATTATTCACTGAAGGTATTGAGTATTTTTTTCTATTCATAATTTGATCCAATTTAGGAGCTTTTTTAATCATTGACATGTTAGTTTTATTGAAACTTGTATGTAGAACCACTTACCTGGAATAACAAAAGGACTGAGAGTGCCTAAAGCATGCTAGCTGGTACCCAATATGCCCAGTTTTACCTCTTATAAAATTGATATAAGGTATTGATAAATTGGCATAACTATTGGTATGGTAAAATGTACACTTTAGTAGGTACAAGATATTCCAGTTTCATTTAAAAACTAGATTATTTGAGCACATATACATTTATAGAGAAAAGGAAAATCAATTATCTACAAAAACTTTCACATATCTGTAAATGAAAAGTCAGTGCTTCGTTTAATCAAATATTTTTGCCAACCGTATCAAATAAAATACTATAGAAGCTTATATAATTAAATTTCAAATACATTTTTCATAAATATAATTGTGGTTACATTTAAAGGTTTTACACGTCCAGTTGTTTGACATTCTAACAATCTGGATTGGAAATGGGCCACATTTTCTAGTTCGGCAGATTTCTCTTAAATTTAATATTTTGCTATATAAAATTATATTATTTAAAATTATGTAAACAAATTACATTTCATACTATTCAACATTTTTTAACTAATATTAAATAATAAAGAATGACAAATAATTATTAAAGGTTTTGAATTGAATTATCTCTGGAAAGAATTTTATAATCATGTATGAATATTTTTCAATTCGCTTAATTTCCCGAGATAGGGTGAAATACATAAAAAGTAAAATTAAAATTAAATCCAAACTTTGGACCGCACTCCTGCCCAAGCTATTGGGACTATATTTTCCAGATTGCAGCCACCCTTTATGTTTTGGGGGTCAGAAATCCAAATCGGCCAAAAACAGACATATTTATTCAGAGAAAGTGCGCTTTTGTTTCTAATTTTGTTACTTAATATATCATCTGTGCGCATTGTACAATACAGACAAGGAAAAAAGCTTATGTCTTTCTATTTTCTCAAGCAGCATCTCAAAATGTAGAATTTTCTTATATTGCAAGAATGTTCGATTAAAACATTCGAATTTAGGCTATATATATAATCTAATAATGTGCTGAAAATAGTTTATATACTCTGTCATAAAAATTATGTTTTTATGTAAAACAAGTTTCTCATTTATTTATATGCTCGCCCCCTGCTCTTTTCGCTCAAAAATCCCTCTAATTGTCCCTTATTCACGATTGCTTTTTATAAAGTCAATATTTCCGCAAAAAAATATCTTAATTTGCAAAACTCTTGTCAGGCCAGTCTTGACATGTGTTTCTGAAGCTTGGACAATGACAAAACTGGAGGAAAATCGTATCGCAATATGTGAGAGAAAGGTTTTGCGGAGTATACTTGGTGCCATAAATGAAAAGAATAGCCGGAGAACGAGATTTAACTTTGAACTGTACAAGATTTATAAAAAATCTAATATTTTTAAATGCATAAAAATACATAGAATGAATTGGATAGCCCACATGATTCGAATGAGTCATAACAATACAATAAAAGAGATATTGTTTTTTAGATCCACTGGAACAATTATTTTTAAATGCATAAAAATACATAGAACGAATTGGATAGCCCACATGATTCGAATGAGTCATAACAATACAATAAAAGAGATATTGTTTTTTAGATCCACTGGAACAATTATTTTTAAATGCATAAAAATACATAGAATGAATTGGATAGCCCACATGATTCGAATGAGTCATAACAATACAATAAAAGAGATATTGTTTTTTAGATCCACTGGAACAATTATTTTTAAATGCATAAAAATACATAGAACGAATTGGATAGCCCACATGATTCGAATGAGTCATAACAATACAATAAAAGAGATATTGTTTTTTAGATCCACTGGAACAATTATTTTTAAATGCATAAAAATACATAGAACGAATTGGATAGCCCACATGATTCGAATGAGTCATAACAATACAATAAAAGAGATATTGTTTTTTAGATCCACTGGAACAATTATTTTTAAATGCATAAAAATACATAGAATGAATTGGATAGCCCACATGATTCGAATGAGTCATAACAATACAGAAAAAGAGATATTGTTTTTTAGATCCACTGGAACAATTATTTTTAAATGCATAAAAATACATAGAACGAATTGGATAGCCCACATGATTCGAATGAGTCATAACAATACAATAAAAGAGATATTGTTTTTTAGATCCACTGGAACAATTATTTTTAAATGCATAAAAATACATAGAACGAATTGGATAGCCCACATGATTCGAATGAGTCATAACAATACAATAAAATAGATATTGTTTTTTAGATCCACTGGAACAATTATTTTTAAATGCATAAAAATACATAGAATGAATTGGATAGCCCACATGATTCGAATGAGTCATAACAATACAATAAAAGAGATATTGTTTTTTAGATCCACTGGAACAATTATTTTTAAATGCATAAAAATACATAGAATGAATTGGATAGCCCACATGATTCGAATGAGTCATAACAATACAATAAAAGAGATATTGTTTTTTAGATCCACTGGAACAATTATTTTTAAATGCATAAAAATACATAGAATGAATTGGATAGCCCACATGATTCGAATGAGTCATAACAATACAATAAAAGAGATATTGTTTTTTAGATCCACTGGAACAATTATTTTTAAATGCATAAAAATACATAGAATGAATTGGATAGCCCACATGATTCGAATGAGTCATAACAATACAATAAAAGAGATATTGTCTTTTAGATCCACTGGAACAATTATTTTTAAATGCATAAAAATACATAGAACGAATTGGATAGCCCACATGATTCGAATGAGTCATAACAATACAATAAAAGAGATATTGTTTTTTAGATCCACTGGAACAATTATTTTTAAATGCATAAAAATACATAGAACGAATTGGATAGCCCACATGATTCGAATGAGTCATAACAATACAATAAAAGAGATATTGTCGTTTAGATCCACTGGAACAATTATTTTTAAATGCATAAAAATACATAGAACGAATTGGATAGCCCACATGATTCGAATGAGTCATAACAATACAATAAAAGAGATATTGTCTTTTAGATCCACTGGAACAATTATTTTTAAATGCATAAAAATACATAGAATGAATTGGATAGCCCACATGATTCGAATGAGTCATAACAATACAATAAAAGAGATATTGTTTTTTAGATCCACTGGAACAATTATTTTTAAATGCATAAAAATACATAGAACGAATTGGATAGCCCACATGATTCGAATGAGTCATAACAATACAATAAAAGAGATATTGTTTTTTAGATCCACTGGAACAATTATTTTTAAATGCATAAAAATACATAGAATGAATTGGATAGCCCACATGATTCGAATGAGTCATAACAATACAATAAAAGAGATATTGTTTTTTAGATCCACTGGAACAATTATTTTTAAATGCATAAAAATACAAAGAACGAATTGGATAGCCCACATGATTCGAATGAGTCATAACAATACAATAAAATAGATATTGTTTTTTAGATCCACTGGAACAATTATTTTTAAATGCATAAAAATACATAGAATGAATTGGATAGCCCACATGATTCGAATGAGTCATAACAATACAATAAAAGAGATATTGTTTTTTAGATCCACTGGAACAATTATTTTTAAATGCATAAAAATACATAGAATGAATTGGATAGCCCACATGATTCGAATGAGTCATAACAATACAATAAAAGAGATATTGTTTTTTAGATCCACTGGAACAATTATTTTTAAATGCATAAAAATACATAGAACGAATTGGATAGCCCACATGATTCGAATGAGTCATAACAATACAATAAAAGAGATATTGTTTTTTAGATCCACTGGAACAATTATTTTTAAATGCATAAAAATACATAGAACGAATTGGATAGCCCACATGATTAGAATGAGTCATAACAATACAATAAAAGAGATATTGTTTTTTAGATCCACTGGAACAATTATTTTTAAATGCATAAAAATACATAGAATGAATTGGATAGCCCACATGATTAGAATGAGTCATAACAATACAATAAAAGAGATATTGTTTTTTAGATCCACTGGAACAATTATTTTTAAATGCATAAAAATACATAGAATGAATTGGATAGCCCACATGATTCGAATGAGTCATAACAATACAGTAAAAGAGATATTGTTTTTTAGATCCACTGGAACAATTATTTTTAAATGGATAAAAATACATAGAACGAATTGGATAGCCCACATGATTCGAATGAGTCATAACAATACAGTAAAAGAGATATTGTTTTTTAGATCCACTGGAACAATTATTTTTAAATGCATAAAAATACATAGAATGAATTGGATAACCCACATGATTCGAATGAGTCATAACAATACAATAAAAGAGATATTGTCTTTTAGATCCACTGGAACAATTATTTTTAAATGCATAAAAATACATAGAATGAATTGGATAGCCCACATGATTCGAATGAGTCATAACAATACAATAAAAGAGATATTGTTTTTTAGATCCACTGGAACAATTATTCTTAAATGCATAAAAATACATAGAATGAATTGGATAGCCCACATGATTCGAATGAGTCATAACAATACAATAAAAGAGATATTGTTTTTTAGATCCACTGGAACAATTATTTTTAAATGCATAAAAATACATAGAACGAATTGGATAGCCCACATGATTCGAATGAGTCATAACAATACAATAAAAGAGATATTGTTTTTTAGCTCCACTGGAACAATTATTTTTAAATGCATAAAAATACATAGAATGAATTGGATAGCCCACATGATTCGAATGAGTCATAACAATACAATAAAAGAGATATTGTTTTTTAGATCCACTGGAACAATTATTTTTAAATGCATAAAAATACATAGAATGAATTGGATAGCCCACATGATTCGAATGAGTCATAACAATACAATAAAAGAGATATTGTTTTTTAGATCCACTGGAACAATTATTTTTAAATGCATAAAAATACATAGAACGAATTGGATAGCCCACATGATTCGAATGAGTCATAACAATACAATAAAAGAGATATTGTTTTTTAGATCCACTGGAACAATTATTTTTAAATGCATAAAAATACATAGAATGAATTGGATAGCCCACATGATTCGAATGAGTCATAACAATACAATAAAAGAGATATTGTCTTTTAGATCCACTGGAACAATTATTTTTAAATGCATAAAAATACATAGAATGAATTGTATAGCCCACATGATTCGAATGAGTCATAACAATACAATAAAAGAGATATTGTTTTTTAGATCCACTGGAACAATTATTTTTAAATGCATAAAAATACATAGAATGAATTGGATAGCCCACATGATTCGAATGAGTCATAACAATACAATAAAAGAGATATTGTTTTTTAGATCCACTGGAACAATTATTTTTAAATGCATATATTACATAGAATGAATTGGATAGCCCACATGATTCGAATGAGTCATAACAATACAATAAAAGAGATATTGTTTTTTAGATCCACTGGAACAATTATTTTTAAATGCATAAAAATACATAGAATGAATTGGATAGCCCACATGATTAGAATGAGTCATAACAATACAATAAAAGAGATATTGTTTTTTAGATCCACTGGAACAATTATTTTTAAATGCATAAAAATACATAGAATGAATTGGATAGCCCACATGATTCGAATGAGTCATAACAATACAGTAAAAGAGATATTGTTTTTTAGATCCACTGGAACAATTATTTTTAAATGCATAAAAATACATAGAATGAATTGGATAACCAACATGATTCGAATGAGTCATAACAATACAATAAAAGAGATATTGTCTTTTAGATCCACTGGAACAATTATTTTTAAATGCATAAAAATACATAGAACGAATTGGATAGCCCACATGATTCGAATGAGTCATAACAATACAATAAAAGAGATATTGTTTTTTAGATCCACTGGAACAATTATTTTTAAATGCATAAAAATACATAGAATGAATTGGATAGCCCACATGATTCGAATGAGTCATAACAATACAATAAAAGAGATATTGTTTTTTAGATCCACTGGAACAATTATTTTTAAATGCATAAAAATACATGGAACGAATTGGATAGCCCACATGATTCGAATGAGTCATAACAATACAATAAATGAGATATTGTTTTTTAGATCCACTGGAACAATTATTTTTAAATGCATAAAAATACATAGAATGAATTGGATAGCCCACATGATTCGAATGAGTCATAACAATACAATAAAAGAGATATTGTTTTTTAGATCCACTGGAACAATTATTCTTAAATGCATAAAAATACATAGAATGAATTGGATAGCCCACATGATTCGAATGAGTCATAACAATACAATAAAAGAGATATTGTTTTTTAGATCCACTGGAACAATTATTTTTAAATGCATAAAAATACATAGAACGAATTGGATAGCCCACATGATTCGAATGAGTCATAACAATACAATAAAAGAGATATTGTTTTTTAGATCAACTGGAACAATTATTTTTAAATGCATAAAAATACATAGAACGAATTGGATAGCCCACATGATTCGAATGAGTCATAACAATACAATAAAAGAGATATTGTCTTTTAGATCCACTGGAACAATTATTTTTAAATGCATAAAAATACATAGAATGAATTGGATAGCCCACATGATTCGAATGAGTCATAACAATACAATAAAAGAGATATTGTTTTTTAGATCCACTGGAACAATTATTTTTAAATGCATAAAAATACATAGAATGAATTGGATAGCCCACATGATTCGAATGAGTCATAACAATACAATAAAAGAGATATTGTTTTTTAGATCCACTGGAACAATTATTTTTAAATGCATAAAAATACATAGAATGAATTGGATAGCCCACATGATTCGAATGAGTCATAACAATACAATAAAAGAGATATTGTTTTTTAGATCCACTGGAACAATTATTTTTAAATGCATAAAAATACATAGAATGAATTGGATAGCCCACATGATTCGAATGAGTCATAACAATACAATAAAAGAGATATTGTTTTTTAGATCCACTGGAACAATTATTTTTAAATGCATAAAAATACATAGAATGAATTGGATAGCCCACATGATTCGAATGAGTCATAACAATACAATAAAAGAGATATTGTTTTTTAGATCCACTGGAACAATTATTTTTAAATGCATAAAAATACATAGAATGAATTGGATAGCCCACATGATTCGAATGAGTCATAACAATACAATAAAAGAGATATTGTTTTTTAGATCCACTGGAACAATTATTTTTAAATGCATAAAAATACATAGAATGAATTGGATAGCCCACATGATTCGAATGAGTCATAACAATACAATAAAAGAGATATTGTTTTTTAGATCCACTGGAACAATTATTTTTAAATGCATAAAAATACATAGAATGAATTGGATAGCCCACATGATTCGAATGAGTCATAACAATACAATAAAAGAGATGTTGTTTTTTAGATCCACTGGAACAATTATTTTTAAATGCATAAAAATACATAGAATGAATTGGATAGCCCACATGATTCGAATGAGTCATAACAATACAATAAAAGAGATATTGTTTTTTAGATCCACTGGAACAAGAAAGCGGGGAAGGCCGCGGTTGAGATGGGCTGACTCGGTGTAGTCTGATTTTCTGAATTGGAGATCAACGATAAATCGGAAATCGTTATGGAGAAATCTTCATAGGAAGGCCTTGGCCCACATTTGGCTGCTTGGCCATCTATAATGATGATGATGATGATGATTTCCACTAAACCACAGAACATTGTGTTTCCATAATACAGAATTATGTAACTTTATCTAAAAACATTACATTAATATCTTAATCGTACTCTGTATTTAAGAAATATCATCTGCTCCTGAAAAAAAAAATTCAATCTAATGAATGCAGAATGTGTGACAAAAAAAAAATAAATAAATGAAAAGTAATTTTACTAATTAAAAGACATATAACAGTTCCTAAATGTAATAGATTTTATTGTTCTTTAATAGTTTTTTTTTAAACTTAAATATAAATGTTAAAATTTATGTCTGGAAACATATAATATTTTCCCTTCCTTATCTTTCACTCTCTCTTTCTCTCTCTTTGCTATTTTGATTGACGCTATACAATAAAAAATAAATATTTTGTAAGGGAAAAATAAATTTTCTGCACCAATGGATGAATTTATCTATATATAAAAATTAAATGAAGATGTCACCGGATCTGATTAAATTGTTGACAATACGAAATCAATACATCTACTAGTAAACCAGAAATTAAAACAATGTTAAATCAGAAATTTTTATTTCTTTAATGAACATTTTTGAATACGAACTAGAAATCTCTGTACAACAAAAAATAATGGTCTAGCACAGTTCTCCACATTTTTCGCGAGTTTTTATTCGACGAAAAAAACAAATCCAGTCGAATCCAGTTTTCCCTTATTAATTTCCATATATTTTTGATTGTCATCAGGATAAAATTAATAAAAGTCAAAAAGGTATCGTTTCTAAATAAAATATTTTTATATCCTTAAACTAAATGTATTTTATATGCAATACAAGCTTTCTTATTCCTCCTTACTATTATTACGTTTCTGATATTGGTGTTTTCTAAATCAAGAGTTTTAAATTAAATGGTTTCAAAACTTTATTATAACGTAATCTTATGATATTACTTTAGTACGCTACGTTTATGATAATGCCTTAATAGGACATATTTTTATGATATTACCTTAATAAACTAGATTTAGTTTAAATCGGTGTATAAACTTATTAATTACTTTATAACTATAGTACTAAAATTATTCTTCACAATTCATGAAAAATTACTTCTTGAAATGGCTGCAAAGCGTAAACATTATTCAATATCTGAAAAATAAATATAGGTCACCTAAACTTCTAAGCAGTTCATAGAATTAGCAAAATCAAAATGAATTGACAAAATTTCTGGTACTTCCATTATCTACTCTCAGAACCATCCTCTAAAAGGAAAATGCGCGGTGGATTCTCGTATCTAACATTCAGGAGAAATTTAACTAACATTTTAAGAAAATCCGCTAAAAAAGTTTAAGTTATGTAAATTTGCTATATGTAAAACTTGAAAAATATTTTCGTTGAATAGTTTAGTTAAGCACAATCTTTTCCATAAATTGATCTATACTAAAATTATTTTTCAAAGCTCTTTTGCCAAGAAAAATAAAAAAGGCCACATTTTAAGTGTCTTAGACTTAATCATAAGCTATACCATCTTGCCACGAAGAATTATCTGAACTTTGGAACGGATAAGTAATTTAAATATTTTCGAAGACATTAACCTTTTTCAAAAAATCACCGATTTGGCGACATTTTCCCACCTAGATGAAAATTACCTAAATTAATGTCTTATTTTCCTTTTTCGCAATTTTTTATGAGTCCTGATAATGAAGAATTGGAGTAGGTTTCTAAATATCAAAATATTAAACCACAAGCTCTTTTCTTTTTCACAAAACAGTGGCTTTTGTCTCTTTTGAAGTTCTGCGTCATTTCGAGAATAAATATAGAGGGTGCGGTCTGAAGATAAGCTAAACTTGAATTAAATATCATAAGCAACTGTTGCAAACTCACGGCAGCTACAAAAATAGCATATTATTTTTTTAAAAAATGATCATTTTATTTATTTTATTATTAGCAATTTATTGTCTGTGCCTTGAACCTTTGAAAGCTTTAAACTTTACTGAAAAGTATGAAAAATCCCATAAACTAAGCACTTCTAAAGTTATAAAATATTCCTTCAAGTATTTCTTGAAAAATTCAGAAAAATATCAAAAACTGAAAGTGCCTCTTCCATAGTTGTAGGGTACCGCATGTTATAAAAATGTTTTTAAAACATAAGAAGTATCATCAACTTTTATAGATTCTACAGTCTAACATAAAGTTTATTTTTTCTTAGTAAAATATTTATGGTAAGGAAAAAATATATGCTTTGATCAAAATTTAACAGAAAAAAAGTAAAATAAAGAAAAGTTCCTTAGACATCTCAAATATTCTGAACTGAATAAAAACATTGAAAATAGATATGACATAACAGATATAAAAATAATTTGTCCAAAAAATAGAATAAAAAAGTTCTTTTTTAATAGCTTAAAATAACATCTAAATGACCTCACAGAGAACAGAGTGGCTTCTAAATCAGGAACCCAGTACTCTCAAAACTCAAGTTTCACCAGTAGAAATATGTCAAAACACACTTCAAGATTTCGATGCTAACATTCCTACTGAGAGGACGTATAATTATCAACCCACTCGAATACGTAGACATCGAAAACAACTTGACTGTAGGGATCTTAAGGAAAAAAGACAGTATCGAGGCAGAGCTGAGGCCAACTGCTTTGCAAAGGATCTCTACGAAAAGTACCCGGAAAGCGACTGGCTACATGTATATACCGACGGATCTCAGATGCAAGATAGATCTGGAGCTGGTGTTTTTTGTAAACTATTTTCCCAAAGCACCCCCGTGGGTCATTATATGACCAATTTTGGTGCAGAGATCCAAGCAATTTATCTAGCATTACAGAACCTAAAAACAAGATCTAATGAGTTCCTAAGGGTGGTTCTATTGGTAGACTCCATTTCTGCAATTCAAGCAATCACAGAAAACCAATGTTTTAAAACTAAGCTGTTAAACGAAATTCAGCTCGATATAAACCTCCTCAAGGAAATGAATAAAACTATAGTTATACAGTGGATCCCTTCACATATTGGTATCGAAGGCAATGAGAAAGCAGATTATCTGGCAAAAAACGGAACAACTATGCCTCAAGAAATGACAACCGTCACACCTGATACTCTTAAAAAATACGTTATGAAAAAACTCAACTAAATAAATAATTATGATTTAACTCTAAATTAAAAGGCAAAATATGGGAAAATATTCAAGACAATTGGAAATTTCTCTGTTACCAACCCCGTAAAGAAGCAGTACCTCATTTTAGGCTTAAAACAGGCCGCGATTGCTTACCAGAACATTTTTATAGCATAGAAATTCCTTCCAGCAAAATATGTCCAATTTGTGACACAGGTGTATTAAACTCTGATCACCTCTTGTGCAAGGGACTAGATAGGAACTCCCAGAAAAGTGGGAATGTCACTAAATTGTATTGGGACGCAAGAACTCTCATGAATTGTCACTAACTTTACTTTTTTCATGTTAATGTTCAAAATTTTATATTGTTGAAATGCTTATTGATTCAAATGTTTATTGTTCTTTCTTGTTCACTTTTCCTAAATTGTAGAATTGTTTCTTTGTTATTTTTCTGCTCCTTTGTGATGCAGTGAGGTGTCAAATTTTCTGGATTGAATTCCCAATAAAGCCATATGAAACACACATCAAAATAAAAATATTCACATTCTGAAGCGCGTTTTCTTTTTACCAACATTATTTCTCTAAAATATAGGAAGGAATGCTTACTGTAACAGGGAAATAGAAATCAAATATTTATTTATACATAAACTCTAGATATATTTTCGTAAGAGTTTAAATTGAAAGAAGTATTTCTTCACAATAAGCTGAGAACTTTCATTCAAATGTAACATTTTATTATAAATGATAATTCCAATAACATTGCTTACGCAAAATACAACAGATTCTATAGCTTCAATGGACTTATCTAAAAATAAATAAAGATTCCACGGCGTTTCGTAACGGAAAGTTACCAAGTTCGCTCTTCTATCTCGTCATTCGCTGACATTTGTTGTCAGTGACACTGTTAATCATTATTTGTTACACAATAATGATTAACAGTGAGCTTAGATTAGTTCAGGCTTAGATTAAAATGTGAGTTTCAGAAAATTAGCACAGCTCAAAATGTGTATTTTAGAAAACAGAAATAATATTTGGTTCCATTTTTTACACTACTTCCTTGAAAAATGTTCTTTTTTAAAGAATACACAGATAGATTGAAATGAATATGTAATGTGATATCGTCCATTTGAAGAAATCACTTCGTATGTTTTTTTAATTAAATTTAGCTTTTTTGAAAATATATTAAATTTAACGGGTCTTTTTGCAATGTTGTCGATGATCCTATAAACTAATAACAGTGGTATTTAATTCACGCTGCACGAATTTAAATATTTTTAAAGCCTCTTTCACGTTTAGTGTTTTGAACACGAAGAGATGCCTATAACTAACATAACCAGCTAAACCGAGATACGAGACTTAATCCCGTGATGATGATGCTCAGTGATTAAAAAAATAATAATAATAAGAGAAAGTATAATTCTTCGCTTAGTTAACTTGGATTGGACATTGAAAAGGGCTATTTTTTCGGTGTCCATTTTCTTAAACACTCATTTGGAGCTGCGTCCATTTTATTAAACACACTTTTCGGCCTTAATAAAAAATTCACAGAAGAGATAACAAGATTTTGTACAGAGTTATGAGCGAAGATAAAGGCAAAGAAAGTAACAATGATTTCAAAATATGAATAAGTGATACCTCTAAAACTACATTGGACTGTCAGTAATTTCTCAGTAAAACTGGTTAAATAAAAATTTATTTATTTGTTATTTTACCCTATTCAAACAAAAAGTTAAAAAGAAAATAAGCTGGTATTCAAACTTTTAACTATGAGAAAAACCGTTTATTAACTGATTTCACCTAATATGAATAAACAAGCAGAATTTTATAGCTTCAATTCGACCCACCTAGTGAAGCCGCTTTATTCCTTCAGCAGGTTACATATTTTAGCCCAGAGTGATAATTATTCAATCTCATGACCGATAGAACCAGGGTGTGAATCCTAGCGTTGACATTAGAATATTTCTTCGATTTCTTTTAATATATGAAGAGTTTCCTGCACTCCTTAATTTGTGACCCATGACTATTAGAATACGAAACTTTCATTCACGAATGTATGACAGCGCCATAGAGCTACTTAGCACACAAAAAAGATAGTATTTCTTATCTCTAACGATAGATGTCATCACCATATGAACTAGTTGTAGCTGGTTCACTTGACATAACAGAATTAAACACCACAGCCTAACTCCAATTACCATTACCTAACGAAAAGATTATCTCCAGTTAAATCTCGTTTACGGTTTTGAAACCATGCTAAATGTACGTAAAAAGGTTCTTTACCCTAAACTTCAAGGTTAGTTGCATGGACAGACTACTGCCGGTAATTTTACTGGTTATTTTTAGAATGAAAATAACTGTAGTGAGTGTAATACTAAGGTCATTTTCAACCATTAAAAAGAGGTTTCAAAATGGAAAGAAATTTGTACTCAATTTTATTTTTAGCTTTCTCTTAAAATGTCAAAATTGTTTTGTAAATTAAACATCATGTAATACAAAACAATGAAAACAAAGTTCTCTACTCTGATGAATTGCCATACTGAAAGAAAACACAAATAATTAAATTCGATAAGGATAAAACTTCTTTGAAAAAAACGCGCTAAGAAGCAGCAGAAATTTCAGAAAAAAGTATCAGTACAAGAAACGAATGAAATAAAAATAAAAATAAGACCACCAAAGCCGACGTCTTCAGGGGGTACCGGCCTCGGTAGCCATTAAAAACAAAACCATTTCTAATTGAGGGAGAAGCAAATGCTTAAAATATCTCCCTCAGTACCCCAATAGTTTTGTATAGACGTCCAGAAAAAACAAGATACATTCAAAATAATTAACAAATTAAGTGACAAATTAAGTGATTTAATTGACTTAGTGAGTTTTTATATTTCTGATGATTTTGATTGATTTTTTTTTCTTAATTTGTTAATTATTTTGAATGTATCTTGTTTTTCCTGGACCTCTATACAAAACCATCGGGGTACTGAGGGAGATATTTTAAGCATTTGCTTCTCCCTCAATTAGAAATGGTTCTGTTTTTAATGGCTACCGAGGCCGGTACCCCCTGAAGACGTCGGCTTCGGTGGTCTTATTTTTATTTTTATTTCATTCGTTTCTTGTACTGATGAATTGCCTTCACATTTAACCATTTTATTTATACATTAAAACTTAATAATATTAACAAGTTTATGATATGCTTTCATTTTTTTTACTCAATCGTCATAATAATTATGAACTTTAGTACTTAGGACACCGACGAAAATTTTTGTTAATTTGACATAAATAATGGCTTGGGAACAGCTAGTGTAAATGATGGAGGCTACAAAAAGTGCCCGTCATCTAGTATAGCTTTTTTTAGGTGAAATGTTTATAATAATTCCGAGTCGTATTTAGCTACATGGTCTTTTTCTCATATAATATCTAAAATATAATAATTACATAGTAAGTAAAACGTTCGGAAAAATATCTTTTATTTATTAAGTAATTATAATACATAATGAATTGCATTAATTTTTCATTTATATTGGTTTGTAAATATGCATGGAATATGCGAGGAATTACCCTCAACATCGGTAAAAAAAATTTTAAAAACTCTGAAAGTTCAAGTAAAATAAAAAGTTTTACATTTACAATTAGAGAAAATAAAAATCGTAACCGCTTTTCAGAAATCAATTAAAAACATACTTTTTGACTTTTAGTGTCTGTTTTAAACATTGTAACTACAAAAAATGATTAAATAGTCTTTTTAAAAACATTGCATAATAAAATATGAGTTTTTATAGATTTTCCCCCTTTATATATCAATAAAAATTTCAGAAAAGAACATATATTTGTAATGTTTTCATGTTTTTTCTCTACCTCCATCAGCACATGTCTGCTATATTTCTATTTTTAAAAATATCGTTACTTTCATAACTAGATGACGTTCTTTCATAAAAAAATAATTATATGCATTTTAGGATTGCATTTTGTTGAAAAATCAACAGCATGTGTTGCAGCATGAAGGGAAACGAAAAAGTCGGGATGTCAAAAAACGTAGAGATTTCAAACAACGCTGAATTGAAAATCTCGAAGCAGAATTATCATATTTTGATTTTTTTATGACGTTCATGGTAGTTCTTTTCGTAAAATAACTATTCGCATTGAATTTGCAGTTGTTGTTGATTCGGCTTTTAATCAATAAAACTGCAATAAATAATTACTTCAAAAATGCTATAAATAATGACTACATGATTAAAATCATATAGTTTTTGGGTTTAATTTTAAAGTGCTAATTTAATTCGTCAATTATCAGTTTACCCATTTCTTCGTCGATTTATTCATATACTGATTTACTTTGGAAGGGATAGGGTAAATAGATGATTGGATTTCAAATATGTATTTATATTTTCAAACTTAAACACATATTATGCTGTTTACCCATATTATAATTAATAATGCACAAAATTTCAGAAAAATATACCAAGAATTTTTTTTTTGGTTATAAATAACATTAAGGGACCTATTTTCAGTTGAATTAATGCAAAGAATTGATCTTACCTAATTCTGGTGGAGAGGGATTTGAAATCTGAAATTAGTTCTGTTTGAAAGCTACATTTTTTTTTCAAAAGAATATTTTTAGTTCAGTTAATTTTCGTCCTGAATGTACAAGTTTTCAATGAACATATAGGTTTATATACATACATATACACTTGTCTTCTTCTTAGAAAATAGCACTTAAGACAATACTTATAGTTATATAGATATGCGAGGCAAAATGTAATCATTAATGGAAAAATAACTTTTACAGTAGTTTCTTTAAAACATTTGCTTTTGTCTCGAGTCCGACCTAGAAAATGCGTTTCCTTTCATTTTTGTAATGTGACTTTTAATTTTGTAATTCTTCTGGGATCATTGGGAAAAGTTGCTTTAAAGTCTAAATGAAAATATAATAAGAATTTTATTACTAAAAATATTAAATTATTTGCCCTACACATTAGAAATAATGTAAGTGACTAAGTAAATTATACATGCACTAAGCAAAACAAGTTAATAAATCAAATATAAATATGAAATGTACTAATTTTTATTTTTTTATTACCCATTGTCAAAATGGGTCTCGTTTTGGGTTTGATGGCGTGCGCACCTTATTTGGACGTCATTAACTGTGTTCAAGACTGCATCATTAACTGTGTAACTTAGTGAATGTAAGTGCAAAATCAAAGTTAAGAATTAATTATCATTCATTCTTTTCCAACTCATGTACCTTTTGATAAAATTTATTGACAAAAAGCACTGAAATAATCGTAACATCTGTAAATGTTTTCTAAATAAAGAGATATACTTCGACTCTATGTCACTTGCATGAAGTTCATGCATTTCATGAAATTTTAATACAGTTATGTAAGGTATAAACGGCATTGTAATTAAATGCTCAAAATTTGCTACGTGGTGATTAAGTCAGGTAGAAATCAATGTCCAATATTACGCGTCTGATGTTACACAAAAGCAGCACCATAAAACTGCTTAATTATCAACAATATCCACGTAAACATCTTTTTTATGGTTTTAAAACCATGCGAATTGTAGATGGTTAAAAAACCACTCAGTTTTGTAATCATGGTTTTTTAATCAAACTAGTTGTATTTAAAAAACGTAAAATTAAAAAAAAATTTCTTTCCGTAAACTATATGGTTAAATGGATGGACAGACTTATGTCAGTTATTTTACCCTGATTTTAAAATGAAAATTGTAACAGTGTATTCCCTCTTATTACCATCGGAACCAAATGTTTACTGATAAGTCCATTCAATGACTCCACATTCACTAAATCCCTGATTAAAAGCTTATCAGTTGAGTGGCAGAGAAATTGAAAAAAGTACAACTGATACAACTACTGATAGAACAACTGGTCAGTTGGACAACTGATAGTCTACAACTCATAGTTACAAAAGTTGTACCATATCATATGAACCAGCATATTTGCTTCATAATGATGCATGCACTCAGCTTCTGGTCCGTACTGATTTGTACTATTCGTTTACCTGAATAGTCAATTCAGTGACTTCTCGTTCATTGAATCACTGATTAAAATAACGTTGATTGTGTGAGAAAGAAACTAAGTCATATCTCGGACAGTGTTTAACTGAGTTCATAAGTCACAGTAATGTACACAATTCGCAGTGATCAATAATTTCTATGTACTGTGTTTAAGAACGAATGGCAGATTTTAAAGCAAAACATTACTTATTATTTTTCATTTTTGTATAATTAATGATAAATATATCGGAATATTAATGATCAATATAACATTTGAATATGTTTTATGTTAAAGATATCATCGTCAAACTTAAATATGTTTAAAAAAATACTGTAACATTCTGCTGAATTTTCTCGCATTTAAGCGAAATAAGGTGATTCTAAAATTCAATCTCACTTTGCAAACACGGAGAAAAGAGGGAAAAAACTGCTGTAATATAAAGAGTGTCCCAAAATTATTGCAAGTCCCGAAATTAATGCAAGATTTGAATTTTACAGCAACCCTGAAATAAGAGCAATTTGACAGTTGAGAGTTTAAGAGTGAGTAAAAATGGAGCATTAAAGACTGTACGCCATACAGTCAGTAAAACAATTCAATTACTGCATTTCCTGGTTGTGTATTTTCTCGTTTCGGTAATGAGAATTGGCTCCTATTATCGTGTTATTTAACTCCATCAAATTTCTTCTTATGTGAGTTATTTGAAATCAAAGGTCTATGTTAATAAGCCCACAATCTCACGTGCATTACAAGAGTAGATTAAATGTTGCATCAGCGAAATTCGGCCACAATTATGCTAAAGGTCATGAAAAATTTCGACGAAAGAGTGCGTATGTGCCAACAAAGCCGTGGAGGTCATTTGTTGATGTGTTATACCATAAATAACCTTACCCTGTGTACTTTACGATTCAATTAAAAAAAAATAATCTAATAACTAAGAATTGTGTTTTTTATTTTATTCAACATTGGGTTAGTTTTGGGACACATTTTACCTATGCTTATAATGAACCTAACTTTTTATCATTGTTTGTTGTAAAATATGCAATAGTTCGTAAATTATTAGGTTAAGCGACAGTCTCTTTTCAAATCTTTCAGTGAATCAAAATAAATTTAAATCGTGATTATTAATTTTCATTTGGTTACTATTTGGTAAAAGAGTTTTACACTAATGCATTTTATTCAACATGAAATATTTCTAATTTTAAAAAAATAACGAAACTTATCAATAAAAAGCATTATTCGGCGAAACTGCAAGAAATTTTGTAAAAATCCTCGGTTATACTTGTTAAGTTAAGCATTGAGGCAAATAAAGTTTTTTTTTCAAGAAATATAAGTTGAAATTTTAACACAAATTAAAAATTTAGTAAAATTTTAAATTTTCACTTCTTTTCTTGATCTTAAGAGTTTACCTTAGACTTAGTTTCGGATAAAGTTTGATCGTTTGCTTGCCGAACGCAATACTTTTATATTATATTATTTAACATATTTGTCTTAGTTTACCTAACTAGATTAACTGCTTAAAAATCAATTATATATTTCAACAAAACATCAGTATGCCAATCGTTACCAATTATATTTTAAGTAAAACATTAAAAATAATTTGTCTCTTTTTTAGGAACTTAATAAAAAATTAATAAAGGTCTGTATAAAGTCTCTAGACCTTTAAAGCGTTTAAAAATAATCAGAGAAAACTGAATCCTGTATGCCATTTACTGAATAAATTGAAAGCATTGATTCCAGAAAATTAGAAATGCTGAGAAAGTATTTAAAAAGAGCTAATAATGAAAAAGACATCTTAAAGCAGATTAAATTAAGGCCAGAAGTTCACAAAGAGAAATCCAAGTAGCAAAAAGTTCAGAAAAAAGTCGAAGTAGCAAAAAAGGTACAAAAACTAGAGGTCCACACAATTTTCGAGTCATTTTGTAAGTCGTAGCAGAGAAACTTTCTTATTGAGTTTAATGCCATTTCAAAACTCCTTTAGACATTTTCGTTTACTTTTTTCAAACAGAGTAAAGTGCGCTTTTCTGTAATCATTATTATACCATTTAATTTACTTTCAATGTCAAACTAATGTATTTTCACGATAATTAATTTAATATGTTACGGTTTGTTTTTATATATCAAAAATATTTATTACATTTATTATTATTATTACATAAAATGATAGATTAATACGAATTTATGAGTTGAAAGAAAAGATTCATTTTCGTATTCAATTAATCTATATTTAATTCTATTTGTTTTAAATTCCAATATTTAGAATTATTACATTTGGTAAAATGCTTATGTGTTAGAATAGAGAATCAGTTTATATGAAACAAATGCGTCATAGGGAAGATGAAATTATCTCTTTATATATGTAAATTTTTTCATTCTGAAGAATAAGTATTTTTTTAAAAATCTTTTCTACTACACTAAAAAATTTATTATTTTCTTTTTTTAGAATCCTATTTTTGCTCTGATTGGTAGAAATTACATTGCCTTAGATGATTTACATTCCAGCTCATTTTACAGACTTTTGAATCTTGCCTGGTCTCTTTTTTAAAAGAAATATTTCTTGAGAACATTGATAAGGATATTGTTTAATATTTCATGGGAGCAGTGATAAAAATACTGTTTTATATTTAATGAGAAAAGTGATTATAATATTCTTAATATTTCATGAGATCAGGGATGAGAATGTTTTTAATATTTAATGAGAACAGTGATGATAATATTGTTTAATGTTTCATGAAAACAGTGATTAGAATATTGTTCAATATTTAATAACAACGGTAATAATATTGTTAATATTTCATGAGATCAGGGATGAGAATATTGATTAATATTTAATAACAACAGGGATGAGAATACTGAATAACATTTCGTAAAAATTTTGTTGAGAATATTGTTTTACATTTTATGAGAACAGTGAAGATAATACTGCTCAATTTTTCAGGATCACAGTGACGAGAATATTTTTTATTATTTCATGAGTACTGTGATGTGAATATTGTTCAATATTTAATGAAAACACTGATCGGAATATTGTTTAATATTTCTTGAAAACAGTGATGAAAATATTAGATTTGTTATTTCAAGCGAACAATGATCAGAATATTTCTTTAATATTTCCCGAGTGCAATGATGCAAATATTGTTAATTATTTCATGAAAACGACTATGGTTTAAGATTTTAACGTTGTGATCATACGTAACTGATTTTTTTATTGCAATTAATGTACAAAACTGATTAAAATGAATTGAATCTCTGTTTAAGGTTTTTCGCTCAGAAATATTAATAATACAAACACCCTTTCTTAATTCAATTTAACATGTATTTTAAATGCTCTTATGTGAACTGGTTAATCAGTTATACACAGTCTTTGTAACACTTCACTAAATTCTCCTTATAATCCAAAATAGTGTCACTTCAAACTTGCAGCTTACAAACTTGACAAAGGTGTTTCTTACCTTTGTCACCCTTTTGTTTGGTCCGTTGCGTACGCATTCTTTTTTTATCTTTGAGATAGCTGTACTTTTTCAATGGAGAGCATTTCTGTGATAAAAAATGGTTTTGATTGCTTACATAATTTAAAAAAATTCCTAAACATTTTCATCAATCAAACAAGTCTATAAAGAACAAAACATTTACCTGCTTAGTGTCTTCAGTAAACATTTTTGTAGGATTTCCTTTATATATTTATTTTTTGAGATCTATTTTTAAGAACATCATTTAATATATATATTTTTTAAATTTTATCTCAATGCCGTATGTATCAAATAAATACAGATTTTGACAATACTACGCATTCGAAAACATTTTTATGACATCTGTTTACAAGTACAAACTTTTTAAATTCTTGATGTTTCTAAATGCATGCTTTTAGTTTCCATAGTAACGCTTTTACAGAAACATGGTTTGTTAACAAGAAGAAGTTTTATAAAATAAATGATTGAGAGGATACTTTTATATCTGAAATTTTATAAAGACGCAAGAGAGATTTATTTGCGTTTTAAATTGAAACTTATATTTGGTCAATAATATAAGTTAAGGAAAAATGAATAAATACATGGCAGTATTGCAGAGTAAACTCAATAGTTTCTTTTTTTCAATACAATAATAAAATGTTTAACCGTACAAATTCTCCTAAAAAAAGATATTTCTATTTTGTACTTAAGGTAAAAATATTTGCTTTGTACTTGAAAGGGAAACTACTTATAAAAAGGCAGGTATTATCCTGATCTACGATCTCCCTGTGTAATAGACATTTAATTTTTTAAATGGTCATTTTTTTTTGCATATTTAGTGACGTTGCTCTTAATAACCTATACTGAAGCTTTTTTCAGGTTAAGTGCCACTGACCGAAATACATTCACCTGGTATACCCTACACTTATTATTTTAAGGGTAAGTGTTACTGCCAGATATACCCAGCACCCATGCTTTTTAAGCGTAAGTGCCCCTGCCCGGTATACTCTACCATACTTTTCTATTGGACTGTAAAAGCGCCACCTATTGTACAATAAATTAACTACAGAGGTAGATCGCATGCTGGACGGTATGAAAAGTGTATTCTTTTTTAGGATTTAAAAATGAATCTTGAGTGGAAAATTATAGATTTAATACTATATATTTAACACTATATTCTATATATTTGATACTATAACTTAGACTCGTGTGAAATATACATCTCTAAGAAAGTATATCTTCCCGGGATTTCAGTAATTATTGGGATGACCGTGATAGAGATAAATACTTATTTTATATTTCTCTTCAAAACCCACATCTATTACTCTTAATTACAAACTACAACTCAATTTAGAAAGCAATTGAAACTGTATGTTTTTAAATAAGACAATTTCGATTAATAAAGGCACATGATAAGATTTATTACTCAGAAAATGACGAATTATAAGTAATGTCATTTCATTTTATGTTTTTCTTTTTACTGTATTCAGATTTGTTTTGTTTTGATTTGCTTTTAAAAAATCAAATAAGATTAAATGCTTACATGGAATAAGATAACGGCATTAATTGAACGAAAAACATCTTTTTTTCTTAACATAAAATGTAATAATTAAAAAATGTCAACTTATTTTGAAGTCGAGCATTTAAATACCAGAGTAAAATTTTGAGTAATAACAGATTTCTTTGAGATTTACTGAAATTGTTTCAGAGCGTAATATGAGAATAACCATGGTTTAAAAATAGATAAAAACATTTTATATTTTATACGTTATGTTTTATATTTAATATTTCATATTATATAAACTAATATTATACTATATTATATTATATTATATTATATTATATTATATTATATTATATTATATTATATTATATTATATTATATTATATTATATTATATTATATTATATTATATTATATTATATTATATTATATTATATAATATTAAAAAAAAACGAAACTCTTACAATAACACAGGTCAACCCACATTTTGGTGTCTGTTATTTCTAAATTGTTTTTGACTAAAACAATTTTTAAAATGTACAAACAGTTTTTCTCTGTCAGATCTAAGTTTGATAAATCATTCAGCTCCATGCTCAGCGAATCATTTTACTCATTCAAATCTCTTTTAGATATATAATAAAGCTTAAGGGGTAACGTAGCTATTTTCTTTTGTCTGAGAATCAGACTTTTAGAGATTTAAGGTAACTGGTAGCAAATTAAACTATTTTTGCTGTTCTGCAAAGAAATTTTATGTTTGAGGCTCAAACATAGAACAAAAGGCTTTAACATAAAAACACATAAAAACACAGGCTTTTGACAAAACTTTAACGCTCTGATTCAAATAAAGAGCAAATTTCACTACCAGCTCAATATTCAAAAGTTCTTCGTAGAAATCAGATTATATATATATATATATATATATATATATATATATATATATATATATATATATATATATATATATATATATATATATATATATATATATATATATATATATATATATATATATATATATATATAAACTAACAACAAAGCATTCCCACACTGAGAAAAAAAGTGTAGTCAAACCTACCTGAATATAGTAGTCATATTTCTGTGTTGTACTATAATTTTTAAAACCAGAATTTCCGGTAAACCGTTACCATATGAACAGAAAATTTACCAAATGAATGGCTTATAATTGGCTTATATTTTAGTTTTATTACCAGAATTAGGGTCTTTTTCGAGAAATGTCCTTATCATGCAATAAAGGTAATTTTAACGGATTTTTTTTTCTCCGTGCAAAGTACTGACAAAGCATGATTTGTTGCCTTTTGAAAATCAGCATAACATGGATAATTTTAAATAAACATAACACATCAAAGTTTCTTTCACCAATACTGAAACAAAAAATATTAGGACTTTAAAATAAGTAATTAGAACTATTTAATGTTTTTAAAACTACTTATTTTGCATTTTGAGTTAAAAAATATAATTTCAAACCTCATGTTACATTAACAAGGAATGCATAGCTAGGAATACATAGCTCATTCTCTGATTAATTGGCTCAATATTTTAACTTTTTGCATAGCAAACAAACTGTAACTAATTGAGGAATAATTTAATCTAACTAAAACTTTATTTACTGCTAATTTCCTTTTCAACAAGAGTAAAAGAAACCAAAATGGGGAAACTTTTACAATTTATCAATTTAGCAGTGTTAAACAGGTTTAAAAAATAAGAGTGAGAGTGAATGCAACTGAAATGCCAAAAACGGCCAAGAGTAACAAAAACGGGAAAAAGGAAATGATGTTCACTGAATCGGAATCACGATAAACTTGATCCGGAGAATTTTGATGACAGGAGAACCCGTTGCAAGGAAGAAAAATATTCTCTTAAGAGCTTTAGAGCTATCATCTATTACTTAAAAGTAGATTTAAAAAATATTTTCAAAGAAAGTTTTAGTTACAAAAGTAAAGCTAAGAGATATTAAACTTATTTTTCTCTAATATTAAAGATATACTCTACAAGTTCAATTAAAAGGAGGTTTGTTGTTAAATAAGCTAAATTAAAATATCATCGAAATTAGTGTATTAAAAATTGTTTATTACTTACATTTTAGATGGTTTAGTTTATAACTATTCCATTATCTAACTATCAAAAATAAATATTTCATGCTAAAAACGTCATTTATCTAAAAACAAATTATATAATGTTTAATATATTGAGATATTATGAGACATTATATCGAAAATAAAGTTAGATTTTAACCTTTTAGTTAGATATGAAGTTAGATAAAGTTAGATTTGGCCTAGTTTAGCTCAACCTGGGGGCACACGCTCCTGAAGAAGCAACTCCTGGACCTTTGAGGAGGACTTTTTGATGAAATAAACCCGCATTTGTGTTGCACGGTGAGGTAAACTATGAAAACCTATCACGATTAGCCTGACGGAAAGGAGACTCTAACCCATGATCCGTCTACCACTGTGGATATTTTACTTCAGCACTATGGTTGGGAAGAGCCGGGTGTGGAATTCGCATCGACAAACGATCACTGGTATTCAAACCCAGATCACGTCATTGAAAGGTGAGCGCTCTATCTTCTAAGCCATCACGGCTATTGCCTTACAAATGCAGAAAAATGATACTTTTATTCATTAGAAACTCGAAAAAGTTTTCCCCCACATATCTCTGTAAATCTGAATTATCAGCATAATCAAGTGTGCTTTTGCCACAATTAGCAACTCTGATTAAAAATTTTTTGAAGATAAATCGTACCAACCCCCTCATTAGTGCCTTGAGAGTGATTTAAACCAACCTCACCAAAATTCTGGATTACCTGAAATATATTTTATCTGTATTTAATTAGGTAATTTCCTATTTTCTTATAATAATGTGCTCCAAAATAAGACACTTGTAGTAAAATAAAATTTTAAGTATATAATTTTTAATATATTTTTATTTCTGAAATAATTCTGAATTTTTATCTTATATTAACTATGTATGCTGTGGGAAATATGAATTCACATGAGTGTTCAAAGACAAGAGTAAAGCCTGTACGGTTGAGAACACGTGCCTGTTGTTAGTGTTCTTATAACTTCAATTTGCATCATTAGTCCCAAACAATTTCTGCCATTCCTTAAACTAAAGTTAGTGCACCTATGTAAGCATATACTCAAGTAACCTGAACTCAATTCATAATTCAAATGTGTATATCTTATATCTTGATTTCATCATTTTTCCTCTCATCCTTTTTTAGCATTTGATGATTTTTGAAGGAGTATTGAGAGTTTCAATGGCTGCCATCGGGACATCTCAGATATATTCTATAGATTTGAGGTCTGGATACCTGACGGGCCAATCCATGCATCAAATATTTTCACTTTCCATAAAACTCTTGACCAGTTGAGTGTTATGTAAGTATCGCTGCATCTTTTGAAAATAAAATCAAGTCCTGCTGAAACACTAAGAAATGAACATAGGACTGCAAAACTTTATCTCAATATTTCAAACCAAATAAAGTGCCTCTTTAAACCGAATGGAGGGTTATGCAGCCATTTTACAAGACTACCGAATTACCGAGTCATTCATAGTTTCGAAATGAGCCATTGTTAAATAAGGTAATCTGGGTTTCTTCATCTGCCCCCACAGAGAAAACAGTTCTGCTAAAATTTCCCTACTGCATGATGATGACATTTCTGGTTAAAGAACAAATATATTTCTGGTTAATAAAACCAAATTATATGGTATTTCAATCATTCATTGGGTAATTTTTTTTTCGTAACGGTTTACTGGAAATTCAGATTTTCAAAATTTTAGTTTTTATTACTACACATTAAGTAAAAAAAAACGAAACTGAAAAGTAAATTTAACCGATTAAATAGCTTTTATGCCATGCTTAAGGTAACATGATAAAATTATGAAATGTTACCATATTTGAAAAATTTTATCTCATATTATAAGACCAATTTATTGTTAATTTTACCGAAATCATTTCCAAATCGATTCAGTAACAATTACCGAGATTTTTGGTATTCCCGTGGAGCCAGAAGTTTAAGGTTTCAAAATATTAAAATCAAACTTTTTTATTGGTTGCTATATAAGTTTCAAGACAAAATTAAGATAAAGCAAATTTAAATTTTTCCCGCGTTTTCGTAGTATAAAAGAACTATTTTAATTACTCGTATCTTGGGTAGTTTCAAAAAGAAATTTGTCAAATCTTAAAATAATAATTTTTGAATTTAATTTTAAATTGCTCCAAGAATTTTGTTTAACTTTATTAAAGATTTTTAAAGCTATCACAAGAAATCGACAGAAAAAATGTTATTTTTTTATAAAAATGTCCATATCTCCAGATATATTTAAGCAAGGTTTACGAAATTGTCTACAATTATCGCACAAAATAACCAAAACTGTTACAAGTGACAAAGTTAATCCTGCATTTTTTAGCACATGGTGTTCAAAAACACTATTTTCTGTTCAATATCTTTATCAATACCTCAAACCTCTAAAAACGTAAGCCTTCATTGATAAATATGAGAAATCGCATGTCCAAAGCACTCATAAATTTATAAAATGATTCATTAAGTATTTTTTGAGAAAGGTAAAAACATATGTTAGTATAGAAGTGTTTCCATTATTTTCTGAAGCCCCTGTAACTATTGATAAATATTTATTTTATTAGCAATATATCAACTTACGTCCATACCAAAATTACGATAATCTACATTGTTGATATAAGAGGATAATCGAATAAAGTTTGAACACCAATTAAAATGCATATAAACCAAATTTATATCTAATTAGTAAATGTAATTACAAATTAAATAATTTATATTTTCTAATTATATATTTATAATGATATTATCACATCCATGACGTTAACTTCAGCGAACAATATTCCATAACGTCATCGCAAAAAAGAAAAGATACGCTGCTTTTTGTTGATGAAATTCCATTAAAAGCACTTTCCAACCAAACATCAGTCACATGCAAAGTTTATTTTCTTTTTTATTCTTTGGTAGTCAACGTATAAAATTACTTTATTGAATACTTTAATACATTCTTTTTAGGTTGTGAAACTCAATTTACTCAATTTTTGTTCCAAATAATGATACAAAATAAGCTGTAATAGTCCACTATCAAAAAAGCTTGTTTCGCCAATTTTTCTCTTTTTCGCAGTTTTGCTCGAAGATATAAAAACTTCGATACTTTTAGTTCTCGGATCATGTTTCCCATATTTTAAATAAAATAGGTTATTTACTATGCATTATTCAGAACTTTTTTCTCGATTATCGGACAATTTTTTGAATATAGAAAGAAGTTAAAATATTTTTGTTTCCGGACTGGAATCTTAACATAAAGGTAAATATGGATCTTTAACTTTATATAGTTTCATAATTTCAAATTCATGTATATTTAAATATGTGAAAAGTTACCCGGCATACTAGAAAAATTAAATTGCTGCAGCAGAAAATGATTCGAAACGTATCACCCGAGTGTTATATCACTTCAGATTTTACCTCTATAAGTACTTAATTTATTTTTTCTGTTTGTAAATTCTCATGAAAATCCGTACATTTCCACCACACTGTTAAATATTCCAGATCAAATTAAAGTTTAAAGTACCAGCACTTTGGGTGTATCATCCCTAAAATATTATAGAAATATCACAGTAACATTTACTTAATGAGATCAATTCAGTAATTTTGCTATAATTATTTCTGTAAAAATTACGATATATCAGATTTTTTATTCCGCAACAGGCTCTCGTAAAAATGGATACAAAATATGATGCATCGTGCGCAAAATAAAAATCACAAAAACAATTTAATTAAATTTTCTGATTGTGTTCATGCACTAGCATGCATTCTTAGAGGTTTGAGGGAATGGCCCGAAATTTTTTAATTAGTTAGTGCGCGACAATGTTCCAACCTACTAAACCAGATAAAATATATTTAGAAAATATCAAAAATGAAAAAAAATTTTATTAATAAAAATCTAAAATATAATTAAAAGAAACCTTACACCTCATGTTTTTTAAACTTTATTTAATAGAAATAAGTTATTAAATGTGCGTCATAGAAATACATAGCTGATTCATTGATTTAACAACCAAGTATTTCATTTTCTCCAGAGTAAGCAAACTGTTATAGATTGAGGAATAACTTGACTAAATTAAAATCGTTTGTTTCATACAATTGAATTGTGTCATACTAATTTCCTTCTCAACATAAGTAAAAGAAGCAAACTGGAAAACTTTTAAAATTTATAAATTTACCAGTGTCAAACAGATTTAAAAAATAAAAGTGAGAGTAACTGCAACTGCAATGCCAAAACTGCTAAGAGTAGAAGAAAACGAGACAAATGAAATGTTGCTCACTGAATTGGAATCACTATAAACTTGATCGGGAAAATTTTGATGACAGGAAAAAATCCCATTATTCATATTATATTAAATAAAAATTCCTTCCATAATTGTACTTTTCAATTACAGATAGAGTTCTTATAAAATCTCTTTACTTTAGCTTATTTTGAAGATCATTCAAGATCTCGAGGAAGATATATCATTAATGTCTTAAAAGAGAGGAAGGAAGTGTTCTCTAACATAGCATTTTTATGCAATTTTGGCAATATTTTCACGAAAATGGGGCGAGGATCCATTGATTTTTCTTTTCCACATCTTAGTAGATACATTTACCTTCCAGATGCCATAGTCAGTTTCCTGAGAAACGATGCTGTTTTAGGATATAAATAAATGAAGTTAGATTTTGGAATTTTTGAAAGTTTGAATGGAAATATCTACTAAAAGCATCAATATCTCGGGAAAGTGCTGGGTCACGAAGCTTGTGCTAATTGTGAACCTTAATATTCAGTAAAGAAATTATTGGGGTGTTGCAGTTTAATCAAGATTTTCGGGGCTCTAAACGCCGAAATCCGAAATTTCCACTAACTTTGACAGAGCACAACTCAGAAAAATAACAATATCCCATGGAAGCGAGTTCAAGCCCATAACAAGACAGAGATATACTAATAATATATTTAAACAAAACTTTTATGTACTGTTACTTTCTCTAGATAAACTCCTTAAAACATACTAATATTTCACTTTTAGAGAAATGACCTTTAACAACTTTGAATGACTTTGAGATTTTAAATTTTCAACAGGAGGCGGGAAAAAAAATTTAGAAGCTCAAACTTAAGGAATATTCATTTTTCATAACTTACTTCAAAGTAAAAAAATCAATATCACAATTTCGTATTTTTCTCTGATTTTCAAAATAGTGGCTTTTAATCTGGAATTATTCCCGAAATCAGTAAAACTAATTTTTCTAAAGTAATTTTTGCAACTTCTGAAAGTTGAAGTAAGTAAAAAGTATTATTTTTACAATTAGAGGAAATAAAAATCTTAAACATTTTTCAGAAAGGAAATGAAAGCATGCCATATGATGTTTATGTCTATTTTAAACACATTGAAACTTATCAAAAAGTTTAAATATAAGTATTTTGTTAAACATCGCAATACAAAAGACATACATTTTAGACCCAATTGTATCGAAATTGTTTGCATCTAAATTTATTGTATCTAAACGTAATTGTATCTAACCTCAGTTTAATGTTTAGCAAACAATTCATTAATATGCAAATGCATTTACATATCAAAAAAGGTTTTATAAAAAACATATATTTTAAATGTTTTCGTATTTTTCCAATTCTTCTGTAATAAAATATCGACCCTCTATTTCTGTTTTGAACAATAGCATTTTTCATATCTTAATGTAGATGTTGTTGAAGTTTTTCATAAAAAATATGTATATGCATTTTATGATTGCATTTTGCTCAAAAACTGACAGTATGTCTTTCAACATGAATTGAAACAAAAAACTTGGAATGTCAAAAAGCAAAGAGATTTCAAACAACGTTGGGGCAAAAAATGCAAAACAGAAATAGGATATTTTGATTTTTTATGACATTTATGGCACTTTTTTTTTCAAATAACTGTTCACGTTGAATTTAGAAATCACGTTCGTAGTAGAATTACTTTTAATATTTTTACTATATTTATTTGTCATTCATTTAATAAAAATATTGCATGTATTCTTATACTTGTATACTTTGTTTTTATTTCGTAAAAAATGAAGTATTTTTAGGTATAATTAAAATATGTATAAAGTTTAATTAAATTCATTAGTGAAACTCAAATTTACATTATATCTCTGTTTTAATAAAAAACAATTTGAAAACACTTAAATCTGTTATACCATACGAGTCAATCAACGATCTATTTTATTTATGATACATTTTGCTACTTTAATAACTCCAAAAACACTTTCTATATGCCTAATAATGTTAATTTTATTTAATTCCCAGCAAACAGGTTACTCTGAAGTTATTCTCTAATTCACGAATTCACCAAATGTTTGGTTCACTAATAACCCTATTCATCAATAATCATTTTATCAACTGCTCTATTGGTCAACTTTTAGTTTAGCGATTGCTATATTAACCAAATATTAGTACTGATTGGCCCATTCAGCAATTATTAGAATACTGACTCCCCTATTCGCTAATCATTAGTTTACATATTGCCCTATCACCAGGTATTAGCTTATCTTCTGCCATTATTAGTCTCAGGAATTGCTGGAATAAACTCTACCAGTGTGCTTGACTCTAACTTTGAACATGCCAATTTGGGATAGGAGGCATATACTTTCACTTTATAATATTTGCTAAGTTTGTCCAACTATATCTTAAAAGTTCAATTTTATATATGAACAAAATGTCTGGAAAGCAATAGGAAAGCATTAAAAATATAACACTGGGGAATAAATATATATATTTTTTATTTTCTATTGCACAAGTTTTCTAACAGATTTTAGATATCTCTCATTTCAAATCTGTTATCAGTTTCTCTCTGCAAGACAAATCTTTTTAACTCCATTTTTTGTCAAAACATTCAAGTTTAAGAACGTTATATATAACTCCAAAAAAGGGGGTCAAATAATGTTGTAACAAACTTCTTATAATCAAGATTAAAAAATCTTTTAAACCCATGTCCGGAACTGACATACGTTTCTAGGAGCGCTTTTCTATAAAAAACTGGTTCGTCGTGTGCTTCTGTACAGGTTATATTTGGAAAAGCTATTTAGCTGAGCACGACAAAATTTCCGGGGATGGGTTTCTTTGCAATTTTAATCTTTAAATTGCCCTGCTAAATCTCCTAGGCGTTTCTTGCAACATTTATGTGACATCCTCCTGTATATAAATTTTATAAATTTGCACATTTCGATAAAAGAAAATTGAATAAAAATGCCATTTTAAAAAAATCTGCAGCTCTAACGGTAAAACTAATTTTATATTTTAAATTCCCACACCCGAATCAGGCAAGATCAAGTATTTGCTCAATTGCAACAGAAACGTTGCACCGCAGCGTAATTCATTCTCTTATTTTAAACGTGTACTGAAAGTTTCTGGAACCGTAAAGCGCTTAAAAAATCAAAGAGAAGCGCCTCGCGTTTGTTTTTTACTGAGTTAATTGAGAACATCGATTTAAGAAAACGGGAAAGTCTAATTGGAGTAAGAGTTTCAAACGAGCTAGTAATAAAAGAAGTCATCTTAAAACAGAGGGATTTTAATCCATAAGTTCCAAAAAAAAACTATGTAGCGTTCACAAAAAACCTCACCCACACAATTCACGGACGTAGCACTCACACCCACACAGTTTTTGAGACAAATGCACTTTTAAAATCTAAAGGGAGTGTCCTTCTTATTGCATTTAAGGCTGTTTCAAAGCTCTTAGAGAGATTTTAATTTAATTTCTTAGCTCGGAAAAAAGTTTACTTTTCTGTAACCATTATCATATCTTTCAATTCATGTTCCCTGTTCAGCCAATTTTCTATCAAAATAATACATTTTCAAGATGCGTACTTTTGTTTGTTATGCTTTTTCTGTTAAAAATATTTATGATAAATAAATTGGAATATCTGAGTTAAAAGGAATCCTACATTCCAATATTTGATATATATATATATATATATATATATATATATATATATATGCAGCACATCGAAGCTTCCAGCATCAAAACTGAAACAAAAAATAATAGGGAGATAAAACTTGTAATTAAAATGATTTCTCAGTTTTTAAAACTAATGATGGGCAAATTCTGAGAAAATAAATGCTAATTTGAACCCTATGTTATATAAATAAGTTATAGTACGCTCGTCATAGGGATATACTGAGCATTCATTGATTTAACAGCGTCTTTTGAATGTTAAGCAAGCTTGTACTCGTATATAATGCGGAATAATTTAACAAAACAAAAACTTTTTTTTCCTTCCAAATCGTTTTTAAACATAACAATATAGAAAATTTTTACAATTTATCAATTTAATAGTGTCAAACAGGCATAAGAAAGTGAAAGGGAGAAGAACTACAACTGAAATGCTAAAATGGCTAAAGGTAACAGATAAAAAAAATAGATCGAAAAAAATAGATCGAAAAAATATATTTTGAACGAAAGTCTTAGTTTCAAAGAGCAAATTTAAGAACACAAACCAAAATCTGGTTCATTATTCTTTTATAACCGTCGTTGAACAGCCATCCCAATTTTTGTGATTCCGACTGTTAATGTTCAAACTCCGTAGCCTTGTAATTCTGAACCCAATCCAGAAGACAATTGAACTCCTAGATCAAGTATTGGGAGAAATCTGCCTTCTTGGAGGAGGAGACTAACCCGGTTACATGGAAAGGAAAACCATCAACGGATAACCATACGGCAAGGGGATTCTAACCCATGATCCACCTACCACTGAGGATACTTTGCGTGAGCACTGTGATCGGTGCAAGCCGGGTGCGAAATTCGTATCCGCCAACCATTTATGGGATTCAAACTCCTTATTGGAAGGGCAACGCTCTATCTCCTGAGCCACCACGCCTCATGATTTATTATCTGATGAGATAAACTAAAGCATCATCTTGGTTGATCTATTTCAACCTGTTTATTATTTACATTTTCACAGTTCTGTGAATAATTATCTCATTATCAAAGCGTACAAAATAAATAAATTTAGCTAAAGTCTGAAATTTTGAGGTCTGAATACCTGCCTGGCTAATCCATATGGAAAATATTTTTACATTTCAGAATATTGTGATCGAATGAATTCTATAGGGTTATCCGCTGCATCCCTTTAAAATAAAATGAAGATCAACTGAAACATACAACTGAAAGACTTTAACACAATACTTACTCTCTCAGGATACTCATAGCCGGACAAGAGAATTTTCGCTGCTACGATGGTTGATTTCTCGCAGGTTTGTGAAATAATAGATGGTTCATGGATTAAGAACAAGAGAAGAAATAACACAATAAGAAATAACACATCTTGACAGTTTTATACAGTGATATGGGATCCACTACCTGCTCTCAATATCATTTTCCCAAATGAAAAAAAAATCACCACAGAAATTTTGATCATTAAATCATTTTTCAAGTCCTCATCTCAATTCTGCTTTCAATTTAGCTCAATTCTGCTCAATTCTGCTCAATTCTCCTTTAGCTCAATTCTGTAATTATCTCGCACCTTTCGTTCCTGAAGAGAATGACACGTGATCATGCATGTGTATTACAACCATTGAACGTTTTTTTTAATTTGTATTATATCAACCTAAGCTCAGTGGTTGATCCACTGAAATGTCAAGAAAAACAGGGATTTCGTCTCCAGTGGTGGCTTATCGATCTACTTCATTGACATACCTGACCCACAACGGGAGGAATTTATTAAAATATGCTTTGGTGTTTTGAAGATTTAAATCTGAAAATTATTTTTGTTTTATTTACTTGGAATTCATGTATTTAAACTAAATATTTCTTTAAATTCTCTCTATAGTAATGCAAAAAATTAAATTACAGGAGCACAAAATGTTTTTGATTCAAAAAGTATTACCCAACTGTGCTATCTGACTTCCATAGATAGATTAAATGGAATGTCTGTATATTCTCATACAAATACTAAACCCTCAACCAATAAAAGCCACGTGTGATGCTCTGTGCTCCATAAAAAAAATCAGAAATAACTTTTAATCCAAATATCAGATGTTCATAAGCTAACGTAAATACTTATTGGCTTCTGGGTTAATTTGGGTTACATTGCTTCAAGTTGCTAAACCAACTTTAAATAATTAGAGATTTTCAATAAAAATTTTAACAAAATATGACCAAAGTGGTATCCAAATTAAATTAGATTTGTTTACTTATATATAGAATAACTAATATTTGTTCTAACATAGGTAGATGAAATACCGTAATAGGTCGTACTTACCTCAGCACTCCCAGCTTTTGAATTTCGTTCATTTCTGAAATTTATATTCGTTTTATAATTCTTATTACATTTCTCAATAAATATAATAAATATACCGGACTCGAATCTCAGCCATGACTGGTCGATACGAATTCTGCACCTGGCTGGCACCAACCACAGTGCTGATGCAAAATATCCTCAGCGGTAGACGGATCATGGCTCCCCTTACCGTCAGGCTAGCCATGGGAGGTTTTCGTGGATTTCCTCACCATATAATCCAACTGCTGGTTAGTTCCATCAAAAAGTCCTCTAGAAAGGCTAAATTTTTTAAATACTTGATCCAAGAGTTCCCTTGTCTTCTGGTTTTGGTTCAAAATTACAAGGCTACAAAGCTGAACATTGGTAGTCGTAAATTGGGTCGACTGTTCAACGACGGTTATAAAATAAAATAAATATGACAAATACATTTTAATTTCAATTCAAGTATACAACTATTCAATGTCAGGCAACCAGATATCGAAATTCTCTATTTTTTTATCTTCTCAATAGTTCACAATACTTTATTAATTTTACTATAATTTATTAATAATTTGTTTGGGTGTTCCAGTTTCGCCCAACAATTAAATGGTTAAATAATTTTTCTCATAATTGGCTTGACTTTCGTCAAAACTCATTTTCGATAAATCGCCAATGAATGATCTCTTCCTGTGCTCCAAAATATCTGTAAATAATACATTTTTAACTCATTTTTTATCATATGTTTTTTATGACTAATTGTAGTGTATCTACCACTACAAAAATATAATCCCAATTCACTAGTATATAAGACATGTTAACTCGATTCTATGTTGTGGTACCTTTACATAGACGAGGGCTGACATTGTCGATATCTACTCTCCCCTCTCTAATAACAATGTTGTTGTTTTTAAATTGTTCTAAAATCAATTGTTTTAAGTGGACCTTACTAAAACTATTATTTTTGGAGTAGATTCTTATGCTTATTATTATTAATGATATTTTAGATTAAATAATTTATTATGATTTTAAAAAATGATCTTCTCTGAAGAATATCGTCGAATTACATAAACAGCCGATCGAAAGTTTCAAGATTTATATTTACAAAACAAATTTTAATCTAATCTTTAATATCAATCTTCAACAAATTTCAGCATACCAGAATATTTTAATGAAGAACTGTAAAATGGAGTAAACGCATCCAGATATAAAACGTTTTTATCCGGTAAACTCTAATAAGGATGCAATTCATAGAAAATACTAATTCTGTTTAGTTTTTCTTAAAAACGAAACGAAATTACCGATATAATATTTTCTCAAAGAATACATCTTTTTTATACTTCAACTTAAAAAAAATTAAGCATTAATTTATCTAATAAAAACTTTTGGTACTTTTCCAAAAAAAAAAGTCTTTTATAATGGTAAAAGTGTACGGCAGAGAGACTTTAAAAGGTTTTAATACTTCTACATAACTAAATAACATTTGTAAAGCCTTTTGTGCACGAAAGCTTTTTAGCTAATAAAATGAGAGTTTCTTTTATGCCTCTAATGGGTTGATTTATAAAAAAGGACGAACTTAAGTCATTTTTTAAAGATATTTTTTGTTGCAAATATTTCCGACGAATACATGAAAGTATTTTCAAGAACAAGTTAATAAATAATAAAATAAGTATTTGATTGACTACTCTATACATTTATAACGCAAAATTATTTCAAAAATTAATAATTAATTTATTAAGTATTTAAACTTAAAACACAGTTTAAAGTAATGTACTTTTTTGATGTATTTTTATAGTCTGTGACGTTATATTCGTCGCAGTTTATTGATAGCGGTAAACAAAAACCTTAAAGGAAAAAATAATAGAAAAAAAATAATATGTTAATTTTGTATTTACAAAAAGCTCCCTTTACGGTTATGTATTTTGATAATACTTATTTTTTTACCCATTTATAGTATCTACTTAAAGACGCATTTAAGATAGCTGAAAACAAATACCTCAGCGATATTTTTAGTTTTTGATAATAAGTTGTTTATGACTAATTAATTGCTTTTTTTTTAAGTTCAGCCTGCTCGCTGTGTCGAAAAGAAATGTTATATCTCTGAGTGGAGGACTATTTCATCTGGGGTCCTGAAATTTGGACAACGACTACAAGAAGCAATTTAACACCCAATTCCGAAAATCGTTTAAAAAATTCAATTAGTTCAGAAGAGATACTTATAGAACGAATTTTTTTTTCACTCTGGCTTATTAATAGCTATTATTATAAATTAAACTGCAGACGATTCCGTCTTTTTATTTATTTATTTTTTCAATTATTTAAAAGATAACATTAAAACATGTTAGCTAATAGCTCTAATTGATAAAAAAGAATTTGTCATGTATTTTAAACGTTTAATTATTTTTACGAACTCCGTAATCAACGAGGAGGGCATGTGTGGGTGCATCCTCGAATTAGCTTCCCTAAAGTTATCTGAAATCCCGAGTTAATTTGTTTCAAGTTGTTCTCTTAAAATATATTTTTATAAAACTAAATATTTAAAATCTATGGTATTTTAAATAATGAAAAATAAGTAATGTACCAAAATTCAAAATTAATGGAGAAGAAAGGTAATACTAATTTGTTAAAGATAGCTGTAAAAATCACCAAAAAAGCTTAATTAATTTTAGTTCATAGTGTTACTAGTATTATGCTTTTCTTAAACGTACTGATGTAGATAGTGAAGTTTTTTAATTTTTTTTTTATTAATGTTTGTTGTGTTTAGATAAAAAAAATCTTTTTCGATAATTTTCTGATTTTTTTTTTAAATTTTCTCCTGCTTGAATTAATTGAAAATAAATATCTCAATATCACAAAGGTTGTAGCTGAAATTGTCTGTAAGATTTATTTTATCTCATTTTTTGTCAAAAACTTCTGCTTTAGTTCATTTTTTTTTCCGGTAAAAAATTGAAAATTCAATTTAACTCTTGTGACACAAGAAACTTTATATTTAATCAGTAACAACAGCAACCGTAGATGGGACATTGTAAATAAAATAAAAAACATACTTCATTCCTGAATTGCTTAAAGCAACAGTGGTTATAACGATAAGAAGGGATGTAATGTTTTAAAGCAATAGTTTCAGATTAATTTATTTTTCAAATATACTTTTTCTAAATAAGCAGCCCCAGACTGGGCACATGGCGTCAGAAAAGGCTAAAGCCTGTAAGAGAAAGAGGTCATCTTTTGAACATATTATATTTTCTTCTTGATATTAACAACATTGTTTAGATATTGTTTGATATGAACCCCTTGCTTACGGTATACCATTTGTACTATTACACATGGTCCACATGCTGTACCAGCAAGAATGTCCGCTTACCACATCCTACCACTTTAAACAACCAAAGCTAGAATTCCTCATAGCCTGGAAGAAATCCATCCATAAGAATCCAAAGTTGAAAACGAAGGCAACCAACCTCATTAATTTTCCAGAAGAATACGAGGAAATCCTGAAATAATTTTCATAAAAAAATGCCGAAATTATGCAATGTTGAGAAACAACCACAACTAAACTTGGCCTGGATACTTTTTAATCAAATGCCCTAACTAATAAAATAATCGTTTCTTTTTTTTCTTTTTTTTTAATATTTCTTTTTATTTTCTTCTCTTTTTTGTTTCTATTTGCTATTTTTCCTCTCTTTTTTCTATCTGTCTCGTCTTCCAACCTTAACCATTAACCGATAAATGCCCTTTTAGGGGCATAGGCGCGGGGTTAAATGTTGGTATGTGTGTGTGCTGTACCAGCAGTAAGCAAAATGTTAAGGGCGATAGTTATAGATCATAAAGGTGATTGTTCAGATATAGCTACGTTCATCTAAAGCAGCAAGTTAAGCGAAATTCAGTCACTTTCTTTGAAGTTACAGTCTAAGCAAGGTGAGCGCATTGCTCCTGCACTGTAAAAAAAGATTCAATTGTGCCCCAAATTACGGTATGAAGTACCAAACCTTTGGGTGCATCATCCGTAAAATCCGTTTTTACCGTAATATTTATTTAACTAGAGTGATTTCGTGATTTTGTGGTGTTTAATAAAGTACAAATTACGGTACATCAAATTTCATCTTCCGTAACATGCTGCAATAAAAATGCATTTTACGGGAAAAAGTACCGGCACTTAGGATGCCATAGATGTTTAACCATAGTTTTATCCGGAATTTTTTACCGCGTAACTCTTAAATTAAAATCTATGAATATAAATTTATAAGCTTATAATTATCATTAGTTTATTCTTGTTGCTTTAATCTCTTTATATCATATATAAATGAATATATGTATGAACATTCTACTGCGAACCGTTTGAGAGGGATAAGAGGGAAATTCTGAGAAGCTATAATCAGAGTAAGAAGCCACCAAACTTTTTTATTACAAATTTATTAGAATTCGGGACTAATAATTCTTTGACTTCTTTAATTTACCACTGATTAATTTAAAAATAAAAATCATGCAAGCATACTAAAAATTAATGCGGATTGGCTATGATGAGATTAGAGTGAAATGAAAAATA